>NC_034410.1:58006110-58108484 GCF_002078875.1 Numida meleagris
GGAGAGGAGAGGAGAGGAGAGGAGAGGAGAGGAGAGGACCATACAGAAAGACTAATTTGGGGTGGTTTGATTTACTTAGCCACGCTGAACTGGCCACAGCAAGAGCTGACAAGCGCGTTGAAGGCGGGTGTGCGCGCACCGTCTCCTCAGACATCCCCCCTCAGGGCAGAGCACGGCACTTGGCGCGCGCCTTCACCACACGGGATGCGCTCAGCCCCCTCTGCCCTCCGCGCGCCGATTCGGTTACCACAGGGATGGGACGCGACTCCTGAGCCACCGCACCGCAGTGTATTTCCCACAGACGTTACCCAAGAGTTACTGCCAGAACCCGCTGGTGGCCTGGAGGCTCCCGCCGCCCGCCCTCGGTTCCCCCTTCCGCAGGGCAGCGCAGCTCTCAGCTCTTGCACGGACGCGCACAAACTGTTTTTAACAATACAGACAAGCCACCTTCCCCATTTTTAACCAATTCCTCATTAAAAACAATACTGGAAGAATATGGACTGTCATGCCTAGAGCGGACGGTCGGACAGACGGACGCGGGAGGCGGGCGGTTCTAATTCTGTGTAGTTTCTCTCCCTCTAGCGGTGGAAACGGAGATTGCGGGTCCCCTGTGCCCGGAGGGGACGAGAGGAAGCTGCGGGGGAATCCCGCGTGGCACTGCCGGAGAGGGCTGGCTGTGGGGCAGCCCCACAGCTCGGGGCAGGAGGTGTGCTGGCACCAGCACGTCCCGGACTGGGGGCTCGGGAGCCGCACAACCCCCTTTCCACCTGAGAAAGAATCCCCTCTGTCAAACGTTTGGGGACGAATTTTCAGCTTTGACCCAAGAGGTGCGTAAGCACATCTCCTCTCAGGTAAAGGAGAACAAAACAGGATGATGTGCACAAATTACTCTTATTCGTTGCATTCTGCCCAAGCGGAATGATCGCGGGGCTCGTGGAAAAGCATGTGTCTTTGCAACACTGCTTGGCAAGGCTTTTCAAATATTTACAAAATGAATTTGGTATCCCCTGCTAATAATAGCCCAATAGGTCCCCAGATAGTGTGGTAGAGACTGAGGCACTCTTGTTCTGGCTGTTATTTTGCAGCTTGCTTCACAATGCTGAAAGACTTCTCAGTTCTGGGAGTCAGGGAAACAGATTGCAGAGGTTCCAGAGGCTGTTATTTTAGGAAACGCTGCTTCAGAGGTGGAACTGCACACTTTCTCCAACTGAAAATGTGTGAAGTCTCTGATCCTTACTCACTTTTGTTCAGCTTGCCTGCTGAAACTAAGAACAAAAACCCTTAGAAGCATAACAAGCTAACTGGAAAACTGTTTTGGGCTCGCCCCTCTGTAGAGGAAAATACTTCAGCTTAGACCGTATCACATTTCTGATACCAGATGCTGAAACTGAAAACCACAGTTTCAAGATAACATGGACTAACCTAGAGCCTCACCAGTTGCCACAGGTCGATCCTAAACAACCTGAAGCTACTCAAACTGGAGGAAAACACATGCATTACTTATGGACTGGGCTGACAAGGGAGCCAGACAGACTTTGGCTGTCTCCCAGCAAGGATCTGTAGGGAAGACCCTATTTCCCATGCCCTGTCTTTGGTCTCTGTCATGCACAGCAAACCCCAAGGAGTGTGAAGTCCCCACTACTGGGAAAAGGAAGTCAACAACAGAAATCCTCTGTAAAAGGTCTGTGGAAACAGGAACAAGGAAAAGGGTTGCTCTGTATTGCCCTTCCCTGCAGTAACCTACATTGTTCTGTATTGCCCTTCCCTGCAGTAACCCAAACACCATCCTCTCTTGGTTCTCCCATCCCATTCAACATTCCCCAAAAGGCACAGCTCTACCCCTCAGGCATTATGCCTGCAGGCCCAGAGCCTGCAGCTCAGCTGGGATGAGGTCCTGGGGCAGACATTGGCCCTGTGCGGCTGAACAATGATGGTCACCCCTCCCTACTGGTCTCACTGCCTCACAGAGGCACCAACACACAGAATCAACGAAATCCAAACTGCTGCCCTGACCAGGTGGTCAGCCCCATTTTCATTCCTTGCATCCATCCCTCGAAGTTAGAGAGGGATGAGGCCTGCCTCTGCTGCCGGCCCTTCTTGGTGTAACGGAGACGTTACAGCCTGTAAATGAGATCCAGGTCTCAGGCTGTGTGTTCCCTCTCTTAAAGCATCACTCAAGTCCCACTCAATCACAGTCTGACTCCACCATGCAATTAACTGCTGTCCTAAGTGGAAATGCTCTTCTGAACTGGGTTCAGAAACATGGTTTTCCTGAAGTGTGTCGTAAGAGCAGCAAATCAAAGAGAGCAGCTGCCCTCAAGCATGGCACCAAAGGTGGCACCAGTGAAAACAGCCCCTGTGGTGAAGTGCAGAGGTGAGCAGGGTAGCTTCAGTCAGAGCTGGTGGGAGAAAGGTTCTCCAGTGTATGGGGGCAGGAGGGAGGAAGCAGCAGGAGTCACCACCTGCATTTTGGTGCCTGAAGTGTGAGCAGCCACACTGTGGTGGTGAGGCTGATCTGTGGGGCACACCTGAGGCTCCAGACCATCTGCAGTGGGGCCATCCCCAAAGGATTTTCATCTCCTCTTTCCAAAAGCACCACAGCAGGTGTGCCAAGGACACAAACGTACGTCACATGAAAGTCTTTCACAATAAGGCATTGCAGCCCAAGCAAGAAAAATCTGATGCATGTGGACACAAATGTGCCCCCTCTCATGTCTCTTGTCCCAGGCTACAAGCCAGTACCCTTTTAGAGGGCCCTGAAAACAAAATGTTGCTTCATTTCACAGAGTACCCTGTGTTGCACAGGCTTCAGGAACTGCCCAGAAACCATTTGCAATATATTCATTCTCCCCTGCCCTGCTGTGCTGCCCTGGGCTGAGGCCGGACTCCTACTGGGACAAAGGTGTGTCAGCTGGAAAGCCTCTACAGTGAGGCTCTCAGTAGCTGTAGGTTTGTTCAGAGCACAGAGAGCAGCATGCAGTGAAGGAGGGATTCTCTAAACAAGCCTAAAAACTCCATTTAACAGCCAAAAGATATGTTAACATTGGCACCAAGAGGAAGCGAGGATGAGTCTGCCAGCTAAGGGGAAAGAAGCGTGACTGCAGCAGGATTTCTAGGAATAACTTCCCTGCTCATCTCCCTCAAGACTTCATTTGAAGAACTGCAATCACAGAGGATGAAGCTAAGCATATATAGATGTGTCAAGGATGTATTCAGGCTTGCATCAGCAGAGGCTGTACAGGAAGGCCCAAGGCTCATACACAGTATATGGAGGAAGCCCTGACCATCATTACTGTAGTGCTCTTGTCAACTGAACTGGTTCTCACTGAGCTTAATTCCCAAGCAATGATCTGCCATAAGCCCTGTTCCACTACACCTTATTATGACAGTGCTTTGGGCTAGTGGCTACCCATCCTGATGGGCAAGTCCCTTTGTTAAACCTTTTTCATCCAGACTGTCAACCTTAACCTCAGACTTGAGCTCTAACTCCCAAAAGCCACTGAGAGCCCAAAGGACCCCCACTATATCCAAATTAGCCATGACAAATTAATAGCCCATGGATAGATGAGACATCCAAATGCACATTGCACCCACCTCTGAACTACGCAAACTGAATCCATAAGGATGCCCTGAGAGTATCACCACAAAGCAAATCTGCCTGGAAAACCTCCAGGCCATGGCTAGTTAGGTGCTGGACTCAAAAATCCCTCTCCTCTGAGCCAATGGCAGCCTGCAGCAGCATGGGGCTGATTGTTTTCTCTAAAGAAAGAGCAGAAAAACACTGGAAGAGCGCATGAAAAACCACATGCTCCATTTCAGTTCTTCTGGAGGCAACAAGAATACGTGTTACTGTGAGAGTAAATGTGTGGGGAAGGTGTGCTGCAAGGTATGTACAAATGTGTGTTGGGCTTACTATATATTTACATCACAAGTGTTTAAAGCATCACCCAACAATGTTATCACAGCAGCGTTTGACAAACCAAAGAGCTGCTTCTGGTTACTCTATTCAGTAATGTTCTACGCAGATACTGTGATTTGTCCTTCAGAAAACTTCACAGCCTTGTCATGAATCTCTATAATTTACAGTACCTGCTGCTAGCTGGAGCTCACAGATGGAGCGCCAGTACTCCAGACTGACAGTACGCAGCCAGTAACGCTGAGTGGGGATGTGTCACCTCTATAAAGGTTGAAAATAGGACAAAAATAACAGAGAACAGAATAAACTTCAGGGAGAGTCTATTTTAGTCTTCTAATCTGAATATTCAAGGCTTAATTTGGTATTTTGCACCGGGCCAATTAGACACCCACAAAATGACACAGGACTAGTTTGCCATCGATAGGCATTTGGGGTTTGTAATTGTTCTGTCAGTACACTTAGTCACTTGTTATTTCACCATCAGTGTATGTGTATCTTTCCAGGGAGAAGGGAGAGAGGGGACGTCTTAAAGAGAAGATAACTGAAATACCATCGAGAGACCCTCTTTCCACTGACGTACTCAGAAATGCCTAACTTGGTCACTAGCCATTTTCAAACATCAGAACTTCAAGTTATCTACCAAAATTAAAAAATTACCTTTGTATTCTAGGTAAATTGGGAGGGATAAGAGGAGAGAGGAACCCTCACATGCTTTTCTGGCTTTGAGAAATAAGGATTTTTATTTTTATTTTTATTTGAATGAACATCAAATCTTTTAGGAAAAGAAAAGAAAGTTTATTTTGGGATAAGCTACATTTAGCTCTTCGGTGCAGGGTGCTCAGAAAGGAACAGGCAACTGGGTATCAGTGCAAGCCTCTGCCATCACTGTGCTGTGAGCCAGTGCTTCTCTGGAAGGGACTGCATTCCTGTCTGTCATGAGCAAGTCACTTAAAAAGTGATAAGAAACATTTCTAAAGCAATGATGAGAAATGTCAAAACATTTTAAGCAGTAAAAGTAACAAAAGATTCATTTTGAATTTTCCTTCCCTGCCCAGCCAGAACTATTCTCATTAATGATGCCTGAAGCTTCACATAAGAGATTTTTTTCCATCCTTTTTTTTCCTCTACTAAATTAAAAAAAAAAAAAAAACAAAGAATAATAATTCTATGAATGCTGGAAACCCAGCCCATCATAACAGCCAGAGGAACTTCCAGCAGGCTTGCTGACACACAATGGGAGAGATGGTCACTCTTGCATTACAGTGCAATGGCAGCCTCTCATGGGTGTTAAAGACTTGTGAGAAGGATTCACAAGATGCTACATGCACGTTTGTATGTATGTACAGCCACTTTGCACATTGCAGCCCACAGAAGAGACTAGAACAACCTCAGCATGGCCCTTACCGTAGCTGGGCTTTAACAGTCTGAGCCCTGGAGAGAACATGATGAGGTGGTTCTGAACACAGTACAGGGAAGCCCCTTTAAACCTGGCAGGCTATGATCTGCAGATAGGGAACCATGGAGCTTGGTCTCCCTCACAGCATGCACGCCATCATGCACGTGTACACACACAGCAAACATTCAGCAACTCCAGGCTTTGAGAGATGGTTTAAAAGTATAACAAGTGTTCAGCATAGGCAGACCTCTGTTCTATCTTGATCAGGAGATATTTAATCTCGCGTTCAGGAGGAGAGGATTCAGCTAGAGAAGGATCTAGGGAGAGCTCTTCCCAGGAGGAAGGCATTTCTTTTGTGGCTTTTACCAAAACATAACAAATACAAGTAAGCAGTGTCATCATTTACTGCTATCCTTATCGTAGAACCAGTCATATAATTGTTAAGGTTGGAAATGATCTCTAAGATCATCTAGTCCTACCATCAACTTACCACCAATATTGCCCACTAAGCCGTGCCCCTCTGCACTACATCTGCTCTTTCCTTAAACACCTGCAAGGATGGTGACTTCACCACATTATGTCTCTCACTTCTCATTTACCTTCATATACTGATCCTATACTCCTATCTAATTATTACTAATTAAAGAGAAAAAAAAAAGGCTGCCTTGGAGCTAGTATCACATGTTTTCAAGACAGGCAGAAGCTTTTTTCAGGAGACCAACAGATCAGTCACCCACAGGACTTGTCGTTCCTCTGATTCCTAGGAGCCTTTGTGCCCTGAAAAGCCTTCATTGTGCTCTCTGAAGCCACAGAACTCTAATGTCAGATGAACCCGGGAGGATGGGTGGCTGGAGGGGAAAGGGGAAGAGAAGGGTGATCCTCCTAAATAACTTTCACAAAGTGACTCATCCTCTCACTGACAGTGCTAACATCCCTGCTCCTGCCAGCTGGGCAGCTGCTCTGGCCCTCTGAGAAGTAAGGGAATGTTTTGTTCCAGGGATGGGAAAAGGGGGGTGTGGGGGGGAAACAACCCTTCTGTGTGCATGTGTAATTGCCATATGATTTCAGCTATTTTGACCTAATAAGAGTTGCTGCATTAGTCACCAGCCTTGGCACAAACAGATGGATTTGCAAGAATTTTAAATACTGAAGGACGAAAGAAGAGAGATGAGAGATACTATGGACCCCAGGGCTAAAGGGCATCTCTGCTGCCGAGGGACAGCAGAACTGGGGCCCCACCACCCAGAGCATCACAGGGCACACAGCAGGCCTACAGCATCCTGGATTTTCATGGAATGGTGGCTTTCCACCTCCGTGCACTAAGGGTGCCAGAAAACCTCATCCTTCCTCCAAACAACCAGACTCTGCAACTCCACTTGTGCTGGAAAACTCTAACATGAAAAGGAAAAGCACAGGTACAAAGTTTTCTTTAAAAATCAAGCATTTGAAATGCACTACAGAATCATTGCTTTTAGATCTTCATCATAAAGCTGCTAATCAAGTCAGCAAGGCTTGTTTGGGGCTCAGGTTGCCCATTTTCATTCAGGGAGCATGTTCGGTGCCTTGCTGGTCAGAAAAGTCATGGCAAGGCATCAAAGCACCTTTAGCACCTTCGCTTTCCTGTCCTCCAGATAGGCCAAATGTCAGCCCGATGTCCACAAGGTTGACCCACCAATGTTAGGAAAGGAGACTCGTCACATCCGGAGCACCATTCTCACAGTCAATATTTATTTTTCCAAACCAGAGCCTGCAAGCTTTGCCATCACTCATAGAAACACAGGCAGTTCTTTACTAAAAATATTTCTTACCCTCTCCACTTTCCTCCTCTCTACAGCATGTCCCACTTTCTCTCCGAAAGCTGCCTTTCTGCAGAGGTTTCTGCTGAATCTGCTGCCTACAGGGAGAAGACATCTCTGCTATGCACACATCTAGCTCCAGCAACCCCTCCCAAAAGTGTGTTGTCCATTCAAGAGCTCCATCCAAGCACACAGGAAAATTCCCACTGGCTTCCACCTCTGAGAATCAATTCCCACATTCCCCCTCCAATGTCACTTTTTGTGTCCTTCTATGTCCAGATTTCACTCCTTCCTTCAGCATCTTTTGTGCAGATGGTGCAAGCAACATATCATCTCATGTACCTGCACCACAGCATTTACCAAAGTATAACCACAGCCCTTCCAGTGCAGGGCTCAAGGTGGAGCTGGGAAGCTCTCAGCTAAAACACAAGAAACGTGGGGATCACAGTATCTTATGTGGGAGAATCTCGTTTCAAAAAACACAGGAGCTAGGAGCGCTGATGTCAGCCCTGAACATTTATCCCAAACCCCATTCAGTGCACAGGGAAAGGGAGGAGGAAAGGCTTCAGGTCTGAACCTCAGTGTCAGTATCCCTACACACTGGAAACTTGTAAGGACTCGCCCAAGCACATACATTTTCATTTTGAAATAAGAACAAATTTGGGAGCATAAAGGTTTTAAATTGTTGATTGGAAGATTTGCATGTAGTCAGAGTATTGTTTTCTTCTCCTGGCTTCCTGGGTAGCAAAACAGAAAAATTATATGTAATTAAAATGGAAACAGTATCAATTAACTGTGATTCTCTAGGCTGTGGAATGAGTAAACCAATGAGGAAGGACTGTTCTTATCCTCTGGCAGCCTCTTCACATCAAGATTATTCTGAAGATATCTTAAATCCACTTAAGCGTGTACTATGCAAACAACATTTAAAATAAATCAGTGCAGGTGGAGGGTTATTTACTAGCCAGCGTAATACTTGATCACACATATCCTGAGAAATTAACTTGATTGCTAGTACTTGAGCTCATTTCATTAATGTTTCACCCTCATCCTCCTTGAATTATACTGTTAAAGTTTGAAGTCTAATCAAGATAGGGCCAGGCTTATCTCCTGCCTCTACTGAAAGTGTCCTTCATGTCATTGTTTTTACGTACTCCAAAAAGAACGATAGAGGCAAGAACAGCAAAAGTTAACAAGTTACTGTAACCAATCACACACAAATTTGAGAGAATAAAAACAAGGAAGATACAGCTCACAAGGACATTGCCTACAAGTCTCAATAAGGAGAAAATAGTATATTTCACATTAACAGTGATGACTGACATAAAGGAGTGTTTTATTCCTTCTTAAGAAAACTTTCTCTTTCGATACAGACTTATTTTTTCCTATGAGATATTGCTAAGTGAGAAATTACATCAGTTGAATCTACTGAGTCACTGTAAAAACAACTTGCTTGTCATTATTTAGGAATAGCATATTACTAAGTACACAGATCAGCAAGTAAAACATCTTTGTTTTATCTTAAGGTTCTGTATAAGGACAGACTTGGACCTGAACCTGATGTAGACAGATATTTTTAGCAATTCTCTTTCATAAGAGAAAGAGGCACTTTGAGCCTGCATGCTCAAAGTGGGGGAGATAATTCAATAATTTGTGGTTTGAAGGCTACATTATGGCTCCAGAAGCCAGCCCTTCACCCAAATTCATCTTCTTCTTGAATATTTTTCATCTCAGAACTGAAAGTGTTGAAGTAAAAATACATACAGAACTCTTCTGATAAATAATAATAAAAATCTTCAAGTTGAGTCATCATTCAGACGATTAGAATCTTGAAAGAGTCACAAGAATCACCAGTGTCCAAAAACGGAGTGTGTCCTGGCCAAGTCAGTAGACTAATAACTTCAGGTATGCTTTTTCACTCCAAGTTTCAGAACACAGCTTATTGTAGCTGTGGACTATTATAGCTTTTTCCGTATGTAGCAAGGCCAAGCCGTTTCATAGCATCATGAGATTTGTGAAGTAAGGACAACTTCTTCCTGTCATAGGGATTGTTTGTTTCCTTTTACTGGTCATTTTGGCTTGATAGCTTCACACACCTCACAAAATTATTTCTGGTGAACAAATGAATGGCAACTTGTTTTCTATAAACCTCAGAACCAGCCTGCGGCTGCCAGGCTAGAGATTTTTGGTGGCACCAAGAGCAGAAAGCGGTCCCACGTTGCAGAGGGCAGCCTGGAGGAGCCTCAGCCCATTACCAAGGTCAGCCCAACACCGCACGTCCTGCTCGTCCTCTGCCATGGCCTGGCCCCGCTGGCCTCCCTCCAGGCACCACCTCCATACCACCTGTCAGCACACTTGCAAACTATTTGCTGAGTATTTATTTGCAAATAATTCTTTTAGTGCTGACACATTTTATAAGTTGCCTGCAGATAATTAACAAATAGGGAAAAATACAATTGCATAGTAGAATTATTCATTGCTAATTATTCTCTCAGGTCTAAGAATGCTGCTGACCTTCTCGATACATTTCTTTTAGTTAAATGAGTACAGACAGATGCTGACCTTCATCAGAACAACATCGATATATTTCCTGAGGAAACGCAAGTGCAAAGGCATGACCAAACACATCCCAGCCAGTCACACACTAGTCATCAAGAGCATTTTCCAAAGTGCATGCTGAGTTCTGATGCTCCACATTTTGGAGGGGATAGAAGGCACGTCACACCACTGAATATTCAAGTACAGTGGTTTCGGAGCTGAGCAACAGACAAACCCAAGGATGTAGAGCAAGTGGGCATTTCAGATCACACTTCAGCCATTGTCTGCACAAGTTATTTGTCAAGACAGCTTCTGGACCACAGTTACTCATCATTTGCATTAAGTTTTAAACTAGGAACAGCAAGCACTGAGGGTTTGAAATGTGACACCACACATCACAATTTAATGAGGCCTCTAGGGCTACGTGCAACACAGCCGCATTCCCCCTGCACGTACATACACACTCACACAGTGAATCAGAACAAAAAGCATCTTGCAAAGCACCCCAGGGTTTTATTTAAAGGGAAAACTGTGATTTGTCAAAGACACTACAGCTCCCCTGGAAGGAACAAGATAGTCTTTTCTGAGTATTTCTGCTCGTGGAGACTTAGAGATCCTTGTCAGGAGTGGAAAATGGAATCACTCTGTTTTTTAATCCTGAACAGCTAGTCATTTTAAAAGCGAGGTTTCTACAAAATCATTTTTCTTGACCTGAAAGGGTATACACATACGCCCTCTGGCAAACGGGAACAGCAGTTAAGTCCGTATAGATGCTGCATTCAAGGCCCCCCCAAACAGAGCTACATAAAGACGAGTATTCATAGAATCCTCTCAGAGCAATTTCGGCCATCCAACTTGGTCATTTTTCACAGCAACTGAATTCAGAAATCCAAGTTTCCTCTGCAGATCCTGGAGCACGAAAGAACAACCAAGCAGAGAGAGCAGCTCTCCCTGCCTCTGCCAGCAGGGCTGGGTGAGACCACTGCTCCTCATCAAGCTTTTCTGAAGGAGTGAGTGAGTGACCACACACCAGTAAACCACTTTGGAGACTTCACAGTGGGTTTCGTTCCCAGCTAACAGGATTACAAGCAAGCACTTTAGATAACTTTGAAAGCACAAAGCAGAATAAAATGGCCAAAGCATCACATAAATCTTTTACCTGCAAACATCTGTGAAGAAAGAATTACAGTGATAAACATTAGCTTTTAATTTTTAAGGAAGAACTGATCAAAATCCCTTTTCACTAATCCAGTTCTCAGTTTCCTTATAAGGATTATCCAGCCTGTACCTACCACTCTTTTCCATCCACGCATAGATGCAGTTTGAGGGAAAGGGCTTCAAAATTCAAAAGCTGAAAAAACTCTCTGTGAGCTCCTCATGTGTGGTATTTACATACCCTACAGGAGCTGCCCGTTCTTCCCTAGGTACAGGCTAACCACTGTGGGTACTTGTAACTCCTTGTTTTGGAAGACAGCACCCAACTCTACGAAGTGCTCTTCACCACTTGACCCTACACATCAAAAACGTTCTTCCTGAAATTGTTGTTTCCTTTACTTGTGATTTTCTGCAGAAGAGCAAAGAAAGAAATCTACTATTCCCTCTCTCTAGCCCTACAGCGAATAAAAAAATACTTTGAAATCAAGCACTTAGCTAGGAATTTTCCCAAAAGACTTTCTGCTTTCCCCAGCCATTGAGCCCAAAGCCATTCTACTACATGCAGCTGGCAAGACTGAGGCTTCCATCGCAAATACCTGTCTTGTTCACTACAGATATCTGTGATCTTCAAATGATTTGCTTACAAGCGGAAATAGATGCAGCAGTGAGAGAGTGGTGGAATTAACATCCATCCATTGCTCCTTTCTCTTTGTTCTTATCTTAGCATTAAGAGATGTGAGCACTTAGTGTGCTTTAACTTTTGATGCTATTTACTTTTATTTTACTTTAAAACCATATTTTTCTTTGTTACCTTCAATACTCTGTTTGTACATTCCATATTGTTTACAGATCCAGCTCTAGAAGCCTTGGGAAAGAAGGCTAAATTTCACTTTTGTCTTTCCATAAACATTTTCTTTTATCCCTGGGGAAAGCAAATTCAGCTTTTCCAATAACACCAGAAAGAACGTGAGGGGAAGGACTTTTGAGAAAGCTGGGACTAATAAGTAAGGTTTGGGACTGCAGATAGGAAAGAACATTAATGTCTGTGGTTGGAGACAAGGTCCTGGGCACCCTGCTCTGAGTGTTCCTGCTTGTGCAGAGGGCCTGGGTCAAATGGACCCCACCAACCCCTTTTGTTATTCTGAGGTGCAGGTGAAGAGCTGAGAGTAGCTGAAGGTTTGGGATTATGAGCACAGCCTGGACGCTTCTCCCACAGCAGTGTTGGCTTTGCAGTGCAAGGGAGGAGGACAGGTACCAATTGGTGCAGAAGTGCTGCTGGGGAGTGGCCATACAACACTGATGCTGGATTCTGCTCTCTCTATTAATAGGGCAGCAGCTTCCTGCGCCTGCAAGACTCAGAGATGCTTTGAAGTAAAATAGGCTTTTCCGGAGGCTGATCAAAATAGAAATCCAAGCAGCCTAAATCTGCAATGGAAATCTCAATCAACATCAAGTTTTAAAATAAAATTTGGACTCTATTCTGGCTCAAAATGAACTGATTAAAGAAATCAGGACTATAAATGAGTCTTTTGGTCAACTGTTCTACAGCACCCCCAAGTAGAACCTACGATTATTTTAAGATGAGCATTAACTCTCAGAGATTCCAACCTCTCATTTTTTTCAAGATTACATCAAAGATACCAGCAATCAGGGCAGCAAGCAGCCCACAGAAAATGAAGAATCACTAGAAATCTGTACAGGTATAGATTCTGGCCATTTCCAATTGAGAGAGTCAGCCTTCCAAAGAGTTACGTTCAATCGACCAGAAAAGTGCGATGGATTCATTGATAACAGAGCGCACAGGGCTGCCTTTGGGAAGGGAAGAAGCCATCTCGAGAGACAAGTGAGGCAATTGTTTGCTTTCTCTCATGTGCCCTGCGGTAACCCTTGTGCTCTGAAATACTCATATTGGTTATTTCGAAGTTGGGTGCAGAGCTGTGCTTTCCCATGGCTGCCACTAATGACTTGCAGCTGTTGCTAATCTGTGCCTCTGATTTCCTTTGATTACTATGTGTATTGATGCCTGTGGTAAATAGGCATCTGCCAGGTGCCAGCACAATCAGGAGGAAAATATAAAAAGTTCCCTGTTTCAAATTCAATGTGACATTGTGCTAGTTGAGAGGCAGCCGTTTAACTATTTAAGGGGAACAGTTTCCTGGGCTCCTCTTTGGTCTCCTGGCTATGGAGGAGGCTCTTGTGCGTCTTGTTGAAGACAATTTCCCCCAGACCTTCTCCCAAGCCCTAACTCTAGGATATAGTGATGGGGACAAGTTGGCCCCTATGGGTGCATCCCAGACATATACCAGCCCATGAGAGATGGTGCTGGAGCACAGTGAGATCATGGCATTCCATCCTCCAGACACAGCATCACTCAACTGCTCATTCTGGTCCCAGGTGAGGACTGGCCATATCCCACTGCTGGGAGCACACATTTCTCTTCACAAGGCTTTGCTCGTGCTTTGTATAATGTCACAGGGCAGTACAGCACCTCTGCTCATGGTCTTAGGGCGACAAGAGTGGGATGGCAGTTTCCCACAGCCCACCGTGGAAATATCTGTCTTGTGGGAAGCCAAGGCTAATATTAGATTTTCCAGAAGGAAGCACAAGGGTCTTAAAACAAGTTCCCTGGAAGAGTTTCCCCCACAGAACACTGTAGTGTAAGCTGTTACTGCCTCTGGCTGCTGTGGGCTTTGCCACAGCCCCTTCATGTAGCTTCTCTGGGCATTTCTCAAACTCACCTGTACAACAGCCAGCTGAAAATGCCACACAGCTGCTCCTTGCCTCCATCCAGCGTCCTTCTTCCTGGTAGCAGGTTATTATTTCCAGCTGTTAATTATCCAAGACTATCACACCTGACTCATATTGTTTGCCTTTCATTTGCGCCTCATGTGCTGAAAATAAATACATGAAGCAAAGCCTCAGAGGTGTGGTAGTTATATGCTACTATCAGGGAAAGGAGTAAGCAGCCTGTTCAAAAGCCTGCTTTTGTGGTTTGTTTCCTTAGTTTCTGGGCTTGGACATTTATTTGCAGGCTTACACTTAAGGGGCAGCAACGAGTGGAAGGGGAACATGTGGAGCAGAACAGAGGACACAGGGCCTTTAGTGCACTGCTGAAGGAGAACCCCAGATATCCAAATTTCCTGGAGGTGAGGTGTTTTGGCTTAGGTTCGATCTAATCACAATTAAAAAGAGGGTGCTCAGTTTATGAGAGGCTGGTGACAATGACAGAATCATAGAACATCCTGAGTTGGAAGGGACTCACAAGGATCATCAAGTCCAACTCCTGGCTCCACACAGGAGTACCTAAAAGTTCAGCCATCTGTCTGAGAGCATTGTCCAAATGCTTCTGGAACTCCAACAGCTTGGGGCTGTGACCACTGCCTTGGGGACCCTGTCCCAGTGCCTGACCACCCTGTCCATGAAGAACCTTTTCCTAATACCCAGGCTGAATCTCCCCAGATGCAGCCCCATGCCATTTCCTCAGGTTCTGTTGCTGTACAAACAGAGGAAAACATGTAATTGTTTTTTAAAGCTTTCTAGTTGTAAATGGAGTTTGTTAGATAAAATCTAAAAGAGTTGGAGGGTTTTTTGAAAACCTGCAAGTTCATAGCTGGCTGCGCTTTCTTAGCTCGAGGTTGGGCTGGATGAGCTCCTCCAGTCCCTTCCAACCCAGCCTACCCTCTGGTCTGTGAACCTGTGTTTGGCATGACAGTGGGTACTCTAGAGCCATTGCTGGAGGAAACATCTGTGAAACCAAATTCCGCGGAAATTCCTTGCCTGCTTTTTCTTGCATAGCTGCATTTTCACAGAAAGACCCACAGGACTGTGCTCTTTTTTGATATCAGACCCTAGAGGAGATCACGGTTTTGTCAATTGCTAAGCTAAATCAGCTGCCAAACTCTGGTCTACAATCAAATTGCTGCTTTTACACACAAGAGAAAAGCTCATCTCTACCTGCCCCCTACCCTCTAAAGTTAAAACTGCACAAATCACAGCAACTTTCACTGTACAATCTTATTATCTTCAGAACAGTAACATCTTGGCTTTTTGTTGTGCGCAGTTGGAACAACTTTGTTCCATGCTGTTGTCTGACTATTGGCTGTGTCTGTGCCTCCTGAAGTTGTCTGATCAGTGGCCGTTGCCTGTGCCTCCCATCGTTCACTATCGCTCCACGTTCCCATTACTAGATGTCTGGCATGTCCAGACCTCTTGGCACTCTGTTAGGGGATGCATCTCCATGGGCTCCTCAACATCCATTGCTGGACAGGGGATCAATAGCTCCATGCCATTCTATATCCACGGGATACCAATGGGTATCAAGGCATATGCTGGTGGATCCAACTCCATGGACTCAATATCCACTGTCAGATGGGGAATCAATAGAACTTTCCTGGAGAGGGCTTCCCTGTACCATTTTTCAAGCCAGAGTGAAAAGCCATCCCTTGGGCACAGGTATTGCCATTCATCTGCCCTCGTATGGCCAGGGCTCCAGCCTCCATCCTCATCCCATGCCTGGGTTTCCCTGCACGAGATGGTGGCATAAGTTTTCCTGGAGGGTTGGGGCTCTTCCATTACCTTCCCCCAGTAATCCACTGCAGCCCTCCATGCTTGGCAGAATGGAGAAGAGAGCCTTGCTATTCCTGGTCTACTGTGCCAGCACAACATAAGGTGTCTCTCAGAGAGCCTCTGGGGTTCTCAGGTCCTGAAGGTGAGAGAAGAGTGGTTCCATTTGAGGTTCATCCTTGCTCTTTTCTCTTGTCTTAGTGACAGACTTTCTCAGCTCATTGGGAGAAGCTCTTGTACTCCTAAGACACCTGCCACAAGACCTTGGTGAAGCACACAAAGCAAAGGATGACCTCTGGGAGCACCCATAACAGCTTTCACTGAGGACAAATTGTGCTGGGAGCAACATGAGCCTTGCTTTGAGGAGATGACTGGTCTTGTAGGACTGGTCTAGGTATTTTCATGTGTAAACTTCCACGTTCCTTAAAACTAAAACTATATTTATAGTAAGACTAACTCTGGCTGGTTTTAAAACCAGGATTATGTAGTTGTAGAAACATTCCAGTCTGATGGTTTCTCTCCCTTCTGTGCCTGTGCCCTGTACATCATGGGCTGTGTGCAAGGGCACCATGTGCTCATCACACGTCCATCGCACCTTTCTCCTCAAGCATCCTCCCCTGCACTTGAGCCCTCAGAGCCAAGACCTAGGTACATTGATATGAAAAGGTACAGGGACCATCGCAGAGTCACCAAACATCTTCCTCACAGCCCCTTTCTTTAGAATTCCTCTAGTGCCAGCAGGCTTCTGTCGAGCAGCATCTTGAGCACCCCCACATTAAACAACCACAAGGAGAGTTGAATAAAAGCCCTGAGCTGAATATCAAGCTTCAAAACCGAGGAAGACATCACGTCCTTCCTTTAATTAACACTGAAACTCCTTTCTTCCCCAGGCAAGTCCCTCCACACTCTGGCCTCGGGGAAAAAAAGTGGACGTTTCCAGAGAGTGGCAGAGCAAAGCTGGTGGCACTTCCCAATTAGCATGTTTCAGCTCACTTCGGAAAGTCACATACCCTTGCTCAGAGGTGGCTGGGTACACAAAGGGGCAGGAAAGTTTTACATTTCAGCACTGAGGCTCCCAGAGGTTTTGGCAAGTACTTGGTAAGTTATTCAGAAGGAAAACAAGAACCCAGCTGGGCTTCTCCTTTGTGTCAGCCCTGCTCTGGCCTGCGGCACCTGAGCTGGCAGCTACCCCTCTCTGTAATGGCACAGGGGAGAAGGGACAGTCACGCTGCCATCCTCACTGGCATATCCTGTTTCTGCACGCTTACATGCTGTAACTAGCCTGAGCTAGTCAGCACTGTTTTTTTCAGGGGAAGGAAAGACATCTGAACTTTGGCATCAAAACCCACTGGAAACCAGCCATTGCCTAGAATGTAACTGAGCCCTGCTGCTCAAGTTTCATTACAGCAAGGTTTCCCAAGAGAAAGCGCTTTGAGGACTGAGAGCAAGGAGTTTTCTACCATCTCAGAGACACAGTTTCTGCAGCTCTGAAACACACATGCCACTCATCCTGCTCAAAAGGTATCTGCAGCCTGACAGCATCTTAGCAGGATGAACACTGCTGCTCCCAGCCTCGCCACAAGCCACAGGTGCCCAAGAGCTTGGGTCCTGGAGTTGGCAATCCATCTATCCTGAGCATCCCTTCCCATGCAGAAGCAGGCAACACAGAAGATGGGCAGGATGTACACAGGGTGATGGACAGGATGCATGCAGGGTGGCTCCCCACATGGGAAAAGTAGGGAGCGGATGGAGCTGCAGCCATCTCCTGCACAAGTCTGCTCCTGCACGAGTTTGCCCAGTATCACTCTGTTCCCTCAAATATCACCTCACCCCCTAGACATACTGTAGTGTGATGGCACTGTCTCCTTCTAAGGCTGTCCCGTGCCATTATTTCATGGAGCTGGCGAGTGCCTTGCAGTGGATGGATGCGCCGCTCAGCTTGCCACTCTAATCTCTTCCCACCATACGCAGGAGCGGTTATAAAGATAAAAGAGAGGCTGGAAACTGTTGTTGTATCAAAGCAGATCTGTGGTATCCAGATTTTGTGCAGTTCTATTGTATTCTCCTGTGCTGGCTCTCTATTTTTAAAATCTAAGCTAGGAAAAATAAATTACTCTCGACCTGAGTGTGAAAAAGTTTTCTTTCATACTGGCATCTTAACTTTATCTGATAATGAGACTCAAGTAATTTCCCTGAGTTTCAGCTGTACCAAGTAATGAAACGGTGAAATCTTTCTTCACTGATTAACAGCATTAGGCTTCCAGGGAATGCTGCCACCGCCACTGAAGCAATTCTCTACTCTCAGTGAACATTAGAAATTCACAGGTAATGCTAACCTTGCTGGTGTCCTCTCCCCTTCCTCAGTATTATCTCCCTCTCCCTCAGTATTTTCATAAGCAATGGAGGAGAACAACTTCCTAAATCATTAAACTGATTTAAACCTCACAAGATTTTTTTGGGGAAAAAAAGAGTTTGAGATTCGTGGTTTTTGTTTTCTGGGGTTTCAAATCCTCAAGGGTCGCAATTTCAAGATTTTCTTCATGTCCAGGAGAGGAGGCTTACTTATTCTGCCTTGATATTTCCTAGCTGTATCCTTGCATTACCAAGAGAAAAATATCTCATCCAAAAAAAAATGCAGCGAAATCTATTAACTTCCAAGGGCTCTGATCAGCCTGGTAGACTTGTAGTCAAACAGTCAGCCAGTGCTAGTTTCATCCAGATAAAAGCCTATCTGCTTAATAGGCTGAAGCTGCTGCATACAGGCTGCGAAATAATTCCACATCATTTTTAATTATATGAATTCCACATCCTCTCTTACAAGTTTTCTGACGCCTTAACGCATCCAAACTAGCAGTGAGCAAACTGGAGAAGGTTTGGCTATGGGTTTGTCTAAGAATTGCAAGACTCAGCGCTTGTGTTTCACAGCAGATACTCACCTGCTAAGTAGCTTGCAGACCCTATGGTGACACAGGTTTTCTTTTTGCAGCCAGGAGAACAGAGACAGCGACATGCAGAAGCAATCTTATTTTACAAAGAAGTAGTAGTGTTGTAACTGAGACCAATTATGACAATAACCGATAGCTGTGTTACAGAGAGAACAATCTGAAGGTACTGGCAGAGAAGCTTTTTTGAAAATAGCTAGTAATTTTGGTTTGCAATTTGATATAAGTGTCTGGTTCCTGTTCTCTGGCAACAAGATACCTCCCTCCAAATTTCAGAGGCTGGGCACCAAAAAACACAGACATCCCAAAATGTGCTGAACACTTGGCCACAGCACGTCACAAACATATTCTCTTTCATTCTTGAGAAAATGTTGTGGAATTACGAAGCTTCGGACAGAACTTCCAGAAGGTTTGTTCCCTTTCCAAACGTTGCACGTATCATTTTGGCTGATGCTCACAAACCTGCTGCTCATGGTGTCTGTGCAGCCTCTAGAGACAGATTACGATGCTAACGCTGAAGTCTGCAACAACCACTTGCCTGCCTACAACAGAAGTCAGTTGCGCACGCTCACACATAAGCCTACTATTTGGGTATTAATTAAATAAGCTTTCAGAAATAGTTTAAGCAAATTAGTTCCTGACACATAGCACATCTTGAGCTTTCCATTTGTGGCCTTTCATTCGTAAGCGATCATCCACAGAGTGAAAAGAAGCACACTTCACTCTAATTAGGGAGGAGCTAATTATCCTCCATCAATTAGATCCTACAACACTTATCTGTAAACACTTGCTGGAAAGGTACATAACAGATTAGTGACTGAAGACCTAATTAATAAGGAATAATGAGCTCCTTCCTGCACGAGACTGAGGAAGTATGCTTTCGCTCCTCAAAAAAGCCCAGTGATAAGAGACATAAAGCTGACCACAGCTGTGGCAGGAGCCATTTTACACAATACCTTCCACATTTTTACATCTGATCCCCATCCCGTGCTTTCCTGACTTGGCTCTGCGGCAATGCTACGTCACTCACTGCGCTGCCAATGTAGTTATGCCTTCCTGGTGTGCACACCAGGAGTGCAAAGCCTCACCAGGGACAGAAACTGTGACTGCTTTGAGGCACACAGGGGGCACGGGCTCTATTCTGGGTCTTCCCTGCCACTGCTGCAGTGAGTTTCTTCCTGTTCTGCCTCAGGATACACAGACGCTGGCTGAACTTTCTTGCATTTTGTGAAAATTCTGTGCATAGAAAATCCATCAGTGCTATCATTCCTCCACTGGTCCCATGCTGAAGGGACCTCCACATCTTGGATCATGTTTTCTGAGCAATACCTCAGCTTCTGAGCCCTGCTGTATTGCTCTCCTTTGCCTCTGTGCATCTTAAATTGTGGTCTCCAGTACTGCCCTATTTACATCAAAGAGGACTTGACACTGTCAAACAAAAAGAAATACTTCTCCCACGTGCTAACAGAGTGAAAAGTTGAGTGAAAAATGCTCTTCTTTTTACGACAGCAGCCTTGTTACAAACTGCCTGAGGCCAGAGCAGAGCAAGCCCCACATTACCTGAGGTCATATCTTTCTTTATAGGAATACAATTTGCTGATGCACTAGTGAATTAATGACATTACTAGATATACAGACTGAGAAGAAACATCTGAAGAAGTCCAGTAAGACTGCAGTAGCATGGCATAGAAACACAAGCCACTCTGTTCTGGACAGAGATAGGTACAGACCTGAGAAGCAGTCATTCCTTCTGGACCACACTTGGCCAGCCGCTAACATGATAGTCTCCAGAGCGTTGTTCAGGCCAAGATGCACCACATTCATGGCTTTCTCTTTACCCATTTGTGTGACTGTCCCATAAAGAAAGAGAATTAGCCTGGTTCAGCATGATTTTCTCGTGACAAAGTCATGTCAGTAGAGATTTTAATAACATTTAAAATGCTGTATGTGTTACAAGAAGGAGAGTTAACTTGTTGGGTATTCCTGCTGTTCTTGAAGGTAGGCTGTCTGGTGAAACATATCCAGTTTACACTTTCTCCAATATTAATTTATTTGTTTAAGATAGGAATCATCTTGGTTTATCTTCAGACCGTTAGGATTTCTGAGTTGAACTCTGAATTTTTTCAGCCCTTGTGCCTCATCTGCTGCGTGCACTTCTTTTCATTAAGTTAAAGACGTTTGTTTTCCTCGGTGTATTTATAGAAAAGTGGCATTTTCGATTTCTTCCTAATTGGTTTTGTATGTTAATTTTTTTTTCTTGTTACACCCCAGCATGCCTGTGCTGCTTTCTTATAGCCACTGTCAGTTCTGAGTCCCCGTTTCTACCTATCACATAATTCCTTTTGATTTCTGGGTTTTGGCTCCTGATGCAGTTGGATTCTGATCTCCTGCTCGGGTTCCTCTTTCTTTCACATCAGGATAGCTTACCATTCCTCTTTTGTTCATGGCAGTTTCAGTAACTGACAGTTCATTTATCTTTCGGATTATCTTCCCAGAAGACACACATTTACTTGTTTCCCAGGCTTGTTGATGTCTGCTTTTTGAAGTTCATTACCCTTTTTCTGCTTCTTTCACTCCTTAATTTTCTCAGAACAGTGATTCTGTTGTTTCATGGTTGCTTTCACTCAAATTACCTTCTACTTCTGGTTTATCTCCATCCATTCCTCCTGTGCAGAGTCAAATCTGCAAGCAGACACTGCTCAGAGATTTTCAGTACTGTGAGCCCTTCTCTTGGGTAGTATGGAATACAAATAGACATGCACGGAAGTGATACTTGGGTGTTTACACACCAAGATGCCTCTCCCTGAGGCATCTGTTACCCTCCACTCAATAGAGGGCACACATACCAAGTTGAGGTAAAACCAGACCCTGGGTTCCTTTAAAAATTCTCAGTTCTATCCAAAATTTGTTCTAGCCCACATCAAACAAGAGCCTTGCTCTGATGCCCTTGAGAAGTGAAGAAATAATTCCCAAGGATTCATCGGCAGAGGTTGTATAGAACCGAAAAACAGCTCGGAAGTTCAAATCCCAAAAAATACTCTGTTAGTAAAGAGATTGCTCCTGTTAGTTCAAGAATCTCTATGAATGGTCGCAAAGGGGCAGATGGACAAACACTTCCTAAGGGAAGCTGGGCCCAGACTGTGTCGGGCTTTACACTAAGCAGAGGCACAGGTGGGAAGGGGTGCTCTGGTAGGAAGGGGAATGGCAGCAGGAAGGCTGGGCAGGTTCCTGTGCCCTGCTCCCGCAGAATGCTCCAGCATGTGCTGTATTTACACACAGAAACACCACTCGCAGGATATGCGGCTCTGCATCCCCACAAATAGGCAGAATAGGGGGAACAGTTACGATTTAATGCACAAAAAACCCCATGGGTTTACTGAGGTTTCCGGGTGGCTTTTTGAGGAGAAGATCTGTGAGAAGATCTGTTGCTTCTGCACATAGCAATCTGCTCCTTCTGCTCAGCATGAGTAAAGCCTCAGCTGGAGTACTGCCTCCAGTTTTGGGCACCGCACTTCAAGGAAGATGAAGACTAACAGGAAAGTGTTTAGCAAGATGTCATGTGAACAGTCAGAGGCCTAGAAGGGACTGCTTTGAGAAACATCACATTAAATAATGCCAGTTTATTCAGAGGGGAGGAAACAGAAGAAAGAAAAAGACTTTTTGAGGATGAAAAGATTTTGGTCTAAGAAAGTCTGGTGTTCGCGCTGAAGAAAAGGAACAGATGTCCTGTAACACTACTTTACTGAGGGGAAGAACAGGTGAAACAACAGGGGTGGGATTAGCCTGATGAAGCACAGGTGTCTACACCGTAGGCATCATCAGCTGAAGAAGTCAACATCAGCACAGTCAGGGAAGTTTGGGGGAGATTTATGTTGTCCTGAGGACATGACTGTGGAGGAGTGGAACACTGCTGAACACAGAGACTAGATACCTACTGACTGTCAGGGCAGCCAAGACCACCAGCTCAGTAGAGTGAGCCAAGGGTGTAATGACCAATCTTTGTCACCTTCAGCGCACCAAGTGCTGGCAAGTAAATGGCAGGAGGTGTCTATGCCAGAAGGGAGAACAAGGGATGTCTGGTTTCACAGAGGAGGTTTTGTTCCAGCCAGCAGAGACCAGCACAGCAGCAGTCTCTGGTGTGACAGTGAGATGACACAAGATGCATGGGACCCTCATTCAGCTGTGCATCAATCAATGGTGTAATGGGACTCATAATACTTTCACAACAGAAAGTTTTCTTGGGAGTCAAGGTGCAGTTGAAAGCAGTATTTCTCTAGCATCTCAGTAATAAATTAAAAAGGTAAACTTAATTAACAATGAATATTGATATATTTAATCTGAATACATGCAATATTAATTACAATATAAATAAATAAACCTTCGGTGAGAATAGGTTTGAAAGTTTAAACTCTGCAAAATGAAGAGCCTTGGAATATGAACATTTTCTACAGACATTTTTTAATCAACTGATTAAAAAGGGTAGATCCCACGGGTATCAAATAATAAACTCTGAAAAAGCCATTCCAAGTAGGAGAAAGATAACCCACAATAAACTGATAGTCCCATTTTGATGAATTTGAATCAAATCCCTGTTGCAGCCCAAATCCACGACAATTTAGGTTAGCTCTGCTTTATCCAAGCTTTGTGCTCAGAGCACACCTGAATGGCACCACAGCCAAAAGAAGAAGTGCCAACCTGGATGCAGATCCAGCCCCAGCACACACGTGCACCATGCAGCACAGTTTGGCCAGGGCTGTGCCCACGGGTACCCACCACTTCCACTATAACCTGGCCACTGCACACAAGCGTTTGCAGATGCTGGTGGGTGTCTGTCATGCCACAGAAATACTCCAGCAAGGAATAAATCCATCACAATGCCAACACTCAGCACAACTGAGTCTGCTTTCTTTTTGTAAGTACCCACCACTAGAGGTCATAGTGTATTTCCAACTCCAGAGGAGGTTGCCCTCAGTTAAACCCTGGTTGCTGAGCTCAACAAAAAAAATGATATCCTTTTAAATCAAACTCTCTGCTTGAGGAGTTCCAACCTGAATGACTGATAAGAGGCGGCTGACAGAAACTTTAAGCTTGTGATTCTTCCTTTCCAACATATAGCCTGGGGCTTTAGGATTTATACACAAAGATGTTCCCTTCAGCAATCTAGCTTAGTTTTCTCATCCAGCTTATCTTCTGGCATCTTTTCAAGACAAAGCCAGGCTGCTTTTTTTTTTTTTTTTTTAATCTATCCATTTAATGCAAGCAATTTCAGTGGATTATAGTTTACCTGTGTACTTAAATGAACTTGCCCAAACGCTGACGGATACACACAAAGTCTTCTGCCTGTCATACAAGAGAAGCAAAGCCTTTTCTCGGATGTTATGGATTGGTTTTACATGGAGTTTCAAAGTCCCTGTTTTGGCCCTGACACAGATGCCTGGGAAGCTAATCTGCATGTTTGTCATCTTTGGTTCTTAGCAGAAGGAAAAGCTCTGATTGAAAGTTCATATGTAAATAATCATTCTTCTTTTCCTTCCTTCCTTCCAGCCTTTCTCTACCTCAGTCATGACTTCGCTGGAGTCAGCTTTTGATTCTTTTTGGGAGATCATTGAACCCAGTTGATCAGTTTGATGTTCTCAGACACATCAATGGAGGTGGAAGGCAAGGACCTCTGCTAGGATCTGCTCCCTAGCCCCTATTTTAAGGAAAGGTAAGAAGCAACGCAGGTCACCTCAGGAAATGTAAAACAGCTGAATGTTTTGCTAGTAGTGAGGAAGCTATTGCAAAAATTGGGATTTAACATCGACATCTGAGACTTGTGAACCATTGGCTAGTAAGTTTGGAGCAGATATTAGTGCTCTTACTATGCCCTAACTCCACCTACTCATGGCTTAGTTACGCCATGATTTTAGGCATCTATCTCCTCTCGATTTGGTGACTCCAGGTGGTGGAGAATTCATCATGTTCCCCAGCTGGACAGCAGGGTGGGAAAGTCATTCACTCTGTGGACGTACGCTACTTGTTGGAGAGAGCCTGCTAAATACTGATGGCTCTGCTTGTCGCGTGCCTTCATACCATATGAGAGTGGTCTGCAAAGCTGCAGGAGCTTCTTGACTTTACCTCCCACTGATTTTGTACCTCCCCAGTGTTTAAAAATGCTGCAGTCTTATGGCAAAGACAGGCTCACCTTCAGAGAGAATTACACCACCTTCTCATGAGGCTGTCTGTCACAAAGTCATCACTCCATCTCACCCACACAAGGCATCAGCTCCCCTCGGTCCCACACAGTCAGCAGTGTGGGGCAGACCTCCAGACTCCAATGACGTGGACCATCCTTGCTGTTTCCCAGTCTTTAAAAGACAACAGATGGATGAAGACAGGCAGCTACCACCTTTTTAAGACCACTGCACCTTAGTTCTCTTTTTAACAAGAGATCATTAACCTTGTTTTAAAGAATGCGCAGGCTGGAGGGCAGTGGTTTGAGCACTGCATTCCTGTTTGGCTACACACACTGCCCTTGATGCCAGCAGTTTACATCCTATCAAGGATTTAAGCTCTGCTGGGATTATGGCAAGGTTTTTATGATGGCTAAAAGCAGGGGTCACTCCAAATAATTACAGCGGCCGCCCCCAAGGACACGAGCAGCTAACATGATTTATCACCACTGGCATCACAGCTCCCTGAGGTGCCAGGGAGTAAGGAAGGCTGAAGTAATGCTAATGGGATACCTGCAGTATTTCTAGGCCTCCTGCTCTCGGCAGCAATTGTCCTCTTTGCAGTGTTCCCTGGGAAGCTTCAGGCTGGAGAAAGGCTCAGAGAGAGGGGGAGAAAGAGAGTCATTTTGTGATAGCCCACTTCCATCACTGCTCCCTCAGGCTGCTGTTCAGAGGCAGAGGGAAGAAGCTTGCTGGTGCTATCAGGATGCAAAGGTGTTTGTTCCTGTCAAGGGTATTTACAAAGAGAGGAGAAACATTTGCATACCCATAACGTGTTCTGGGAAGAATGGGTCACAGCTGCAGCACAAGAAGCTCCAGGAAACTTTCCCAAACTTGTTTTTAAAGTAAAAATGTTCTCTGTGTAATTATTTCAGAAGTAGTAAATAGACTCCCCATTATTATGGTGAAGTCTCGGCCTAATCACAATCCATATATTTTTCTGTAGAAAATCCTCACCAATTTCCACCTGGAAGTGTCAAGAGTACAACTTAACTTAAGAACCTAAGATGAACTACTATCCTGTAAGATTCCTAGAGTCAGAAGAGCCATGAAGTCTCTGATCACAATGACAGACACGTACACAACTGATCAGTGCCCCATTTGCTTTCACTGTTAGGTCTTCTCTACATACACACACAGGGAAGAAAATAATCCTGTGGGTTATATTCCATCATTACTAAGTCAGCTTCGAGGATCTGAAAGTTTCAGAATAAGGCCTTTTCTCTTTCTAATGGGATAACTGGTTTACACACTTTTTATCATACCCTTCTCACCATGTCTGTATGGACATTGCAAGGACACCTATAGAGGAAGGCAGCAAACAGAGGTGAAGCAAGCCCGCTCTGACCCGGAGCAGCATTACTACAGAGGGGAAAACAGCTCTAATTTTGCCTCTAATTTGGGAATAACCTTATTCAGTGACACATATGCTTCACGACTAATTACCCATTGAAATTTCCCTCAGAGTGCCAAAGCTTCCCACGGATGTTTTGCAGGAGACAAAGAACACAAAGGCGATGATATTTCAGGATTATTTTCCCACTGCTGCAAATTTAGCGGCTCTGTTTCCAATCCGTCATTTTGACATTTTTAGTTACCCTCTCAGGTCACTAGATGGCAGCAAGAACTCACACTTCAAAGCCTGACGGCCACCTCCAACCCGGCACCCTTGGGTCCCCCACTGTCCCTTCTTCTTTTCCCAGTGGGAGAAGGCGCTCACTCAGGTGCTGGGGAGGACTCTGCTGGAAGAGCCTCCAGCCCATCCCAAACCAGTCTCTCTGCAAACTTTCCGCAGTTACCAACCAGAGACTTGCTGCCTCCTCAGCCCAGACCCTTCCCAAGGCCTTCAGCCTCCCCTCAGCCCCAGCCATGAGCCACTTTCTAAATCTCTTCCTCTCCATCTAGACCTCTCTCCCAGCACTAATCACAGGCAGCCTTTCAGGGGCGCTTCCCTCATGCACTTGTGTCTCCATCAGTTCAGAGGCTTCTATTTCTTTTACCAGCCTTTATTAATTTACTTACTTATTTTTATAACCACCTCTTTCTCATATATACATATATTGATTTGCATACAGAGATGCCTCCTGCTCTCCACTGGCTCCTGCTGAGCTCCATCCTGACCTGCATATGCAAAGGGGTGCCCACCTGAATGACTGCTGGATGGTGGAATGCCAAAGTAGAACGCATGGACAGCCAGCCACTTTCTTTTGTTTCATTCTGTATTCAGTATTTGCTTACAGGCTACAAATGCCTTTTGTCACCCAATGGGCCATGCATTATGCAGCATTTCCCCATGTGATATCCCATGACAGATCACTTCCCAGGAGGGTGACTGCAGCACAGCGAGCCCTCCTGCATATCCTGCTGTTGCTGAGGCATTTGGTGCATATTATTCAGGGGCACAAATAGCAACAAGGACTAGGGCGTTTAAAATTTATGGCAACAGGCTGTACAAAACCTCTTGTAGTACTAATGTGAGGCTGCTCACAGGTTTGCTTTCTCCAGCCCTGTTCTCTGCATACAAGGCACCAAGCTGTGCTGCCCACACCAAACCTTGCACCCTTCATGAGCCTCTCAAACTAATGACAACATACTGGCTACGTGGAGAGATCATCTGGGGCTCTCAAACTCTGCCTGAGAGAAGCTGAGGCAGTTACACTGGGGTACAGCATCATCTGTCTTAGTATCATAGAATGGCTTGGGTTGGATCAGACCTTAAAATCACCCAGTTCCAATCCCTTGCCATGGGCAGGCTGCCACCCACCTGCTGCCCACGGCCCCATCCAACCTGGCCTTGAGTGCCTTCGGGGACGGGGCGTCCACAGCTGCTCTGGGCAATCTGTTCCAGTGCCTTACTACCCTGAGTAAAAAAAAGTCCTCCTAACATCTAATCTAAATCTCTCCTCTTAATGGCTTAAAACCACTCCCCTTGTCCTAACGCTATCAGACTGTGTAAAAAGTTGATCTCTCTCTTGTTTGTAAAAGGTCTTAAAGGTCTCCTCAGAGCCTTCCCTTCTACAGGCTGAACAAGCCCAACTCCCTCAGCCTTTCTTCATAGGAGAGGTGCTCCAGGCCTTTGATCATCTTTGTGGCCCTCCTCTGGACTCGCTCCAACAGCTCCATGTCTTTCTTGTGTTGGGGGCCTCAGGCTTGGACACAGTACTCCAGATGGGGCCTCACAATGGCAGAGTAGAGGGGGACAATCACCTCCCTCTCCTTCCTGCCCCCACCTCTTTTGATGCAGCCCAGTCGCACAGAGTTACACCTTGCATGCACAGAGCTGCTATGAGGAAGACAGAAGACTGTGTAAATGAGTAGGGATTTGGATGAGACATCCAGGTAATGAGAATATTGAAAGTGATAGGGAAGGAGAGGCAAATAATTCTGTCAATGCATAGAGGAGGGAGAACAAAATGCGTGCATGCAGAAGGAAGAACATGTGAGGTGCCATACACAGAGCAATGGTGCTTACTCCATACAAGCAGATGGCTCAGAGACAGGCTCCCTTGGGCAAGGGGACTTGCTTTGCACTTCTGACATTTTCAGAGGTGTTTCCTGATCTTTATGGTTTTTGATCTTCTTGAGACAAATTACACTACAGCATGGCAAGGACTAAAAATATACTATTTTTTCCCCCTAAAAGAAGATATCTTATGTGACTGCATACCTCTGGAGACAAGACTTTAGAAAAACTAATCATCTTGTATTCTAACACTTAAAATCAATAGACTTAGCCATAGCAAAACATAAACCCCTCTCCTGGCAGTCTGCTTGCTCTTGCAATGCCATGCTGATGCCTGCACCCAGCCTATGGCCAAGCACAGCTCCAATACAGGCCCTGCACCCTCTTGCAGAATGGGGAGGTATCTAGCACAGCTTCATTGACAGCTTGAGGGAGCCATGAGCTCTTCTGCTTTAAACCACTGCAGAACAATCTAGTTTGTCTGGAAGTGGCAGGCTGAAATTGCTTGCCCCAGTTTTGCTGCATTTATATGCGCCATCAACAGACCCAGATCCTGGCTTAGTAAAATCAGTCCTGTTTTGGTCCTACATGGTCATAGGGTATTCGTTCCAGTGTGAACCTCTGCCATCCAAGGTTACCACTACACATCATCCTTTCCATTTCTTCACATCTCAGGATGCTTTGTGTCCTTGATCCCTTTTACCACCAAGACATCTTTATGAGAACTCTCCCACATCTCCAAAGCTCTACCAGCACTGATCAACAGCACCTGAAAAGCTGTGTCCTCCACAATGTGAGCTCCAGCTGTCCTACCAGGCCCACCCCACCACTTTGCTGTCACCCTCCCCCCCCCCAGGCAGAGGGCTGGTCTCAGCTCCAGGAAAGCTGAGCATCCTTTTCCCCACCAGCCTTGGCTCAGATAACTGCACAGGGCCTGAAACCTGCCAGCACTGACCTCAAATCCTTATTGCACTCAGCCACAGAAAGTGAACAGAAATGCACAAATGCCGTTTTCTCTGTCTCGTAACTGTAACACCCACTTCCCAAATCCCTCACCAACAGCAGGAGATGCTAAAACATTCAGAGGTCACTTAGCCAGACCAATACTGTGTGCCATAAAGCTGTCTGGCTGCCCCAGCTCCCTTCTCCCTCCTTTGTTCAGACTTCCCATCTCCTTTTCATCACTGTATTTCTGGGAGCAGATGAGGGGAAAAAACTGATATATTTAAGTGGAAATAGGCAGTCCTTTCACACAGTCTGCGTGTGCTTCTTCTCTTTGTTAAGGTTGCTTTCTCTCTGGTAAAGACTCCTTCAAAACAAGCCTTAGCGATGCTGCTGGTTCCTCCAGCCCCAGCTGGCCTGCTGTTCATACTCCATATCTGATATTATCAGATGATCTTGCTCAGGGAGCTTCATTTTTTTCAAGGTCCATGATTTCTCCCACGTGCCCCAGCACTGCCGTACTCATTGTGTTGGCTGGCAATGAGCAGCTTTCCCCCACACCAAGCTGTCCAGCTCCATCCCATGGTAGCCACAGGGCTGCAGGGGGAAATCACCAGCATTTCCAGACTCTTCACAGCCCACATCAACAGGAAAGTCATTCACACTTTCAGAAAGAGAGGTATAACTTCAGTTTGGTGACGTCTTGTCAGAGATAAATTGGTAATACTTTTAGAAAAGTGCTGTTTGCCTCCATTAGTTCTGCCCAGCAGCTGCAGGAAGGTCATCCCCCAGCCCTCACCACAATGGCCGCTTCCCAGCTACAGGACACAGGCGAGGCTTTGGCTTAACACGGTTCTTGGCTGAAATCCTCTGCCCTGCATGGAAGGCATCTGCCTGGCAGAGGGAAATAACATCAGCAGTGCTCCCAGCCTGCCCCTTGCCCTGGGCTATGCTTGCAGAAAGGGGAAAGGAGCAGAGAAAAGTCCCCACAAAGCCCCCAAGTGCACAAAGGACAGCAAGGTTATTTCCAAACTTGTAAAGGTTCTGTTTTTGCAAGTAATAGTGAAAGTGTCCATGCAGCGATGCCTGAAATATTTCAGAGACTTCCTTTAACTTTAGTGAAAAAGAATGAACCCTGCTTTGCTCCCACATAACTTCACACATCAGCAGTCTATGGCAAAACCTTTTTTATTTCAGCTAACGCGACGTTGCATCACCCCAGCAACCTGAGCCATGTTTGAACACATCAGGAGGTAAGGCATCTGGAGAATGTAACCTACCTGTAACCAGCTGCTTTGCTGCCAGGGCTGCACTGCCCTGGATGCTGGAGAAGAGAGAAAAGGTCGGACACTAACATCCGAGGTATCAGAGCACGGCTCTTCATCCAACCCTTGTGCTGGATCCACAGGGCAGGAGGGAGAGGCCCGCCTGGCACAGTCCTTGGAGGCTGCCTGTGGCAGTGGGGAACAACAGGCCCACCTACCGCCTGCAGGGGTGGTGTGCCTGTCTCATGCCTGTGCTCATCCCACTTGGTGACAACCAGGGGGTAATGCTGTAGTGAACACTGTCTGCCAGACCCTGATGCGAGGCAGTAACACCACCTCCAGAATCCAGAAATTCCTCCAGGTCCTCTAGGAGCAGAGGCAGAGTCTGTCAGTGAGCCCACACCACTCTGTCCCAGCAGAGACTGGGCAACATTCAAGGGAAAACAGCTACAGCACTTCGTGAAATCAGCTGGCCACTATTCCACACTTTTTTTTTTCATTTTTTTTTTTCTTTTATGAATCAGACAATTACAATAAACTGCTCTTTAATTCCCAGTCCCTGCTCTGTCTGTCCACCCATGGAAGCCTTCCTGTAGAAGCAGAGCAGTGAGCCAAGCCAGCAGCCAAATATCTCTCATTGCACAGCAAGTCAGATGATTTCATCGCTTCTGGGAAGCAGAAGTGATGGAGAACCACTTGCACCAACACTGATGGGGGTTGAGACAGACTAGAAGACTCATTAGAGGTACAAGTCAAACCTATGACATTTTTTTTTATGCACTCTACATGCTGTAAGGGTGTCTGCACCAGCAGTGAGACCCCTGCACAAGAAGCCCACAGACTGAGCACCACTGTACCCTGGCACCGGAGCTTCTTAACAAAATGGCAGCCTTCATCTTCCCCAAGCAAAGCAATGCCCTCTGCAGCCCAGCACTTCACCATCATTTCGCTTCTCTACACCATGGATGATTGCTCTGTATTTTAGTCTGGCACATGCTGAAACATATCAGTTCTGGGAAGAAACCAGTCATCCCGTCTGGACACTTTCCTGTACAACCTTCTGTAGGAACCTGCTTAAGCAGAGGGGCTGGACTTGATGGTCTCCAGAGGTCCTTTCCAACCCCTATGATTCTATGATCTCAGGTGCTTTTAGGTCATAATGTGCACATAAATAAATAGATAGATAATACACTATCATTTATATAACAGTCATTATCTGTGATTGCATAATGATAGCTTGTGAGTAATGGGTTTTATAATAATACCTCATTGCCAAAGCTAAGTAGTTCTGACTGCCCCTGGCACCAGCGCTTCCCCTGTGACATTGGCTTAATGAAAAACACAGATACACACCCATACAAATCCCTGAGCCTCGGACAGCTGCCTTCCCAGAGGAGGTGAAGGAGGATCTCAGGGCACGGAGATGGCAAAGCCACCACCATCAGCATTCTCTTTAGACCATAAGGCTGGGCCTGGACATACATCAGAGGTGTTCACAATACACCAACATGGGACCAGGGGGAGACATACAGTGCCTGAGAAGATCATCACCAGCCCACTGCCTTGAGCGGCATCATCTGCTGGAGGGAGGAGACTGCCCAGTCTCAGTGCCCACCACCATGAGGAGCTCATCTCCTGCAGAGAAACCAGCCCACACGTGGGCACAGGCCTGCCCCAGTGCATACTGGTCACCCTGGGAAGCACATGAACATGCAGCACAAAGTATGGCCATAGACCCAGGCCTGAGGCTGCCCAAATCTACGCCTCAGTTAGGAAGAATGACAAAAACGCTTAAGAGGATCGTGGGGCCACCAGAAACTTAGAATTAGGACCTTGCTTTTAATTATCTGACACATGCTCATTTCTTGATGAATTATTCCCTGCTGTTTACATACACAGAATCATAGAATGGCTTATGTTGGAGGGATCCTTAAAGATTATCTAGTTCCAAACTCCTTGCTGCCACTCACCAGCTCAGGCTCCCCAGGGCCCCATCCAACCTGGCCTTGAGCACCTTCAGGGATAGGGTATCCACAGCTTCTCTGGACAGCCTGCACCAGTGCCTCGCCACTCTCTGAGTAAAGAATTTCTTCCTAACATCTAATCTAAATCTCCCTTCTTAATAGTTTAAAACCACTCTCCCTTGTCATATCACTATCAGACCATGTAAAAAGTCAGTTCTACTCCTTGCAAGTTCCCTTCAAGTACTGGAAGACCACAATGAGGTCTCCCCAGTCCCTTCTCTTCTCCAAGCTAAACAAGCGCCGATCCCTCAACCCTTCTTTGGAGAAGAGGTGCTCCAGCCCTTTGATCATATTTGTGGCCCTCCTCTGGACCTGCTCCAACAACTTCACACCCTTCCTGTAGTGAGGGCCCTGGGCTTGGACGCAGTACTCCAGAAGGGGCCTCAAAAGGGCAGAGTAGAAGGGGACAATCACTTCCCTCTCCTTAATGCTCCCCCTCCTTTGATGCAGCCCAGGACACAGTTGGCCTTCCGGGCTGCAAGCGCACACTGCTGGCTCATATCCAGCTTTTCATCTGCCAGGACCCCAAGTCCTTCTTCACAGAGCTGCTGTCAGCGAGTTCTTCTCCCAGTCTGTACTCGTATCTGGGTTTGTCTTGACCCAAGTGCAACACCTTGCACTTGGCCTTGTTAAACCTCATTAGGTTCTTGTGTGCCCACTTTCTGAGCATGTCCAGGTCCCTCTGGATGGCATCTCTCCCTTCTATTGTATCAACTGCACCACTCAGCTTGGTGTCACAAGCAACCTTGCTAAGGGTACACTCGATCTCACTGTCTGTGTCATTGATAAAATTGTTGAAGACCACTGGTCCCAAAATGGACCCCTGAGGGACACAACTCATGGCCAGCTTCCAGCTGGGCGGAGCACCACTAACAACAGCACTCTGGCTATGACCTCCCAGCCAATCCAACCAATTATTTATCCATCTAATAGTCCACCCCTCAAATCAATCTCTCTCCAATTTAGAGATAAGGATGTGATGTGGGATTATGTCAAAGGCTTTGCACAAGTCCAGGTAAATGACATCTGTTGCCCTTCCTTTGTCCACTGATGCTGTCTCCATCATCAAAGGCCACCAGACCGGTCAGGCACAATCTGTCATTGGTGAAGCTATGCTGGCTGTCTTAGATCACCACCTCTTCCCACATGTGCCTTAACATCTCTTCCAGGAGGATCCACTCCAGGATCTTCTCAGGCACAGACCTGAGGCTCACTGGTCTGTAGTTCCCCAAGCCTTCCTTTCTCCCTTTCTTGAATATGGGAGTGATGTTTCCCTTTTTCCAGTCACTGGGAACTTTGCCTGACAGCCACGATTTTTCAAGTTTATATGGAGATCGACTTGGCAACCACCTCAGCCAGCTCCCTCAGGACCTGAAGGAGTATGTCATCGGGCCCGTAGACTCGTACACATTCAGCCTCATGAGGTGGTCTCGGACTTGCTCTGCTCTTACACCGGGAGTGATTTTGCTCCCTCGACCCCTGCTTAGAATTTCTAGGACACAAGAAGTGCGGGAATCCCAACTGTCCATGAACACTGAGGCAAATAACTCATTAAGTACCTTACCTTCTCCATGACTGAAGAGGCCAGCTCCTTCTTTTCAGTTATCAGAGGGGAGATACTCTCATTTGCTTGTCTCTTCTGTCAAATGCATCTTAAAAAACCCTTCTTGTTATTTTTCATAACAAGATCAATTTTTCACTCAGTTCAATTCCATCTGTGCTTTGGCTTTCCCGATCCCATCCCTGCACTCCTGGACAGCATCCCTGCATTCTTCCCAGGCCGCCCACCCCTGCTTCCATTGCTTATACCTTTCCTTTTTCCCCTCAGCCTGTCCTTGCTCAGCCATGCTGGTTTCCTGCCTTGTCTGCCTGATTTCTTATTCTGAGGGATGGAAAGCTCTTCTGCTCTCAGAAAGGCATCCTTAAAGTGCTGACGGTTCTGTTCTGTCCCTAAGGACAGTTTCCTGAGGATCTCATCCAACAATACTTTAAACAGCCTGAAGCTTGCACTCTTGAAGTTCAGGGTCCTGACTCCACTCTTTGCCAGGCCCACATTCCTCAAGATCATGAACTTGACCAGAGCATGGCCGCTTCAGCCCAGGCTGCCTCTGATCTTAACATCTTTTATGATTGCTTCCATGTTGGTGAGCACTAGGTCCAGCAAATGCTTCACCTCTGGTAGGTCTGTCCAATAACTGAACCGGAAAGGTGTTGTCAATGGACTCCAGGAGTCTCCTGGATTCCTTGCAGGTCACTATGTTGTTTTCCCACCAGATGTCCAGGTGATTGAAATTCCTTAACAGGATGAGAGCCTATGAGCATGATGCCTCTTGCAGCTGCAGCAAGAAAGCCTCATCAACAGGCATCCCTTTATCAGGCCTGTGGTAGACACTGACTACCAGGTGTTCTTTATTGGTCTGGCCCCTGATTTTAACCCACAAGCTCTCACCCTGTTTATGACTTTCTCGGAGACGGCTCTTCACAGTCTATCCACTTCTTAACAGAGAGGGCTACACCTCCACCCTTCCTACTTTGTCTATACCTTCTAAAAAGGTCATAGCCCTCAATCATGGTGTTCCAGTTATATGAGTCATCCCAGTTTGTTTCTGTGATAGCAGAAAGATCATACTTTTCCAATTGCACCAGGGTTTCCAACTCCTCCTGCTTATTTCCCTTGCTGCGTGCATTGGTATAGAGGCACATCAGCTGGGCTTTCAGCCACATTACCTCCTTGAAGGAGACCTCCCAAAAACATCTGGGACAAATTTGAGGTTTTCCATCGCTGCTTCCTGAAGCGATAGTGTTCCCAGACTCTTCTCTATTCCTCAGCAGTACATCCCCTTCGCCCATCAAACCTAGTTTAAAGCCCTGGTGATGAGCACTGCCAGCTTGCTACCTAGTATATTCCCCATAAGGTGCAGCAGGCTGAGGGCCCCCACTAGCACCCTGTCCCTCTGACTTAGCTATACTATCCCACACCTTGCTGTCAATAGGCTCGCTGTCACCCTTTTCCTCCTTCAAACCTAACTTAAAGCCCTGTCAATGAGCCCAGACAGCTCCAGGGCCAGAATTCTTTCTTTTCTTTTCTCCCTCTGACCCAAGGGGACCTCATCAGCAGCCATCGGGACAGGTGCCAAGTAAACTGCCCTGCAGTCAAAAAAGCCAACATTCCTGCAGCAGCACTAGCTCTTTCCCTTTGACTTATTTTTTATTCATCTCATATGCTTCCACTCTGGCAGCAGAATTGAGTCATCTTGTCAAAATTAACATTAAAAATATATTCTTAAATATTACTTCCATCACTTTTTCTCCACCCACATGCATTTACCTTTCCCTGCTTTGAAAGACTTTCTTCCTCTCCTCACAGCCAAGTTCCCATTTTCCCTGCAACATGCATCCTTCCAGGGCTGCTGGGTGCTCTGGAGGTGTCAGGGGGCATTGACCCACTGGAAACTTCTGGGAAACAGCAGAGCTCTGCTAGAGCCACCAGTGCGGCCTACCCCTCAGATACCAGGACACCGTCACCAAAAAATTATTGCCATAGGAAACCATTTACCATAGGAAGCATACAGCTGCTGGAGGAGAGAAGGACAACATTTTTCCACAGCTACTCCAAGCCCTTACCAGAAGTTCCTGGCAGCTGAGCAGCTCAGACCACACACCAGGGAGATGTGGGATGATGGTGGGCCACCACAACATCATCACATCTGCTGCCTTTCCCTACTCAGGTCCTGCTGTGCCTTGAAGCCTCATTAAAAAAGAAATTGTTCCCAAAAGACATTCAGCTGAGCAAGCCCCGAGGTCCTGATGTACCTCCTCCCATATCTAGCACTTCCCCTGGGCACCTTCCCAGGATGCTTCCCACAGCCTTCTTCCAGGAGGGCACCTGCAGGCCCAGCCAAGCAGCGAGATGCTCGGGTGCAGTGCCACAGTGAAAGCCAGTGCTCCCAGAATGGCTTCCCACCAGCTGCTGCTGTTTCCAGGACAGCCTGCAGCAGGATCTCCAGTGACAGGCAAGCAGCACAGGCAGCTGTAGGCACAGCCACTCACCTGGGCTTAAATTCAGTTCATTAGCCAAGACACAGAAAATTTAATCATTCACTAACTGACCAATCCTTAAGGCTTTCTCAAAGTCTGATATTTTGACATTGATAAAGGTCTTAGCAAGGCAAGATTGTACCTACACATGCTAACAGGAGCTCGGTATCAGGAATGAATTTTTGTTTCTGTGTGACAGCACTAAGGAAAAGAAAAACAAGCCATTTTCAACCTGAAGACAACAGGGGATTCTCCTGCTTGGAGGCCTCACTACTACCCTTCTGGGGAAACTTTCTGTAGCCTCAGTTTAAGAAGCCATGGTTCTGGCATTCCCACTTAACTTTAAAGCACAGCTGCTCTAATTGCAAGGCTGCTAAATCTCAATTTAGGGAAAAGAGTGACAAGAAAGAATTTTGTTGTTGAGTATCACAGTACCGACTTGCTGCCTTCAGTTTGGAGGCCTTCTTGGAGGCCACTGACAGCTGCTGAGGAGCAAACATCTGCATGAAGGTCATGGGCCATGCAAAGAAGCATGACAGAACTACTGTAGGGTGTGCATGCGTTGTCCATGGGATTCACACCAGAGCAAAACATCAACTTGCTCATTGGGAGATCAGAGGAGGTGTTTTGCAAGGATGATGCGGGTGACTTCTGTCACAACAGAGGGAAGAACGAAGCTGAAGGTAGTGCTGAAGTCAGCACTCATCCCTATGAAGAAGGGAGTGTGGGCATGGGAGGCAGATAGCTGCTATATACAGACAAGTTAAGAAGATGACATCTTTGGGAACTTTAACAAATACAAGAAGTTTAAAATCCAGGGGTTTAGTCACAAATAACCCTGAAATAAACCTCTGTTTGTTGAAGAATATTAGCCTTCATTACAAGTAAAGGAACTGGGGGAGAACTGCATGTTGAAACTGGGAGCAAACTAAATTTGAAGACATATATTTTCTTTTCTTTTTTTTTTTTTTTTTTCCAAAGCTGGTCAGAAGATGTTTGGGTTGGCAGGAGTAATGGTAAGTGCCAGCTCCCTCTGCACGTGGTAAGTGAATGAACTGTGAGTACGTAAGTGAACTGAATGTGGTAATTAGTTCTTGTTTCTACTGAAGAACACATGTGCATGGAAGAAGGTATGACCACACCGAGGCCTCTGCAATTTCTTCTCAGCTGAAAATTGCTCACGCTTGTTCAATCTGGAATTTTAACAATAGGAGAAAATTTCAGAAATGTTGAACATTTCTTGGAAAATGTTTTTTGCCCCAAGCTGGCAGGTGAGGAGCCAGCAGCTCACTTGTCCACCAGGTGGGGAGCCGGGCAGCTTGCCCACCATTGGCAGCTGGCAGCTGGCAGGGCACCAGGTACACGGGCTGCCAACAGCTGGTTTCTACCCGGAGTTTGATGGAACTGATACATTCCCACCACAATATTGGTTCTTCTATCATCAGCAGGATCCTCTGAGGGAAAACTGCTGTGCTGGAAGTATTTACTCTGCTGCAACGTGTCAGGTATGTTACTGTATGGACTGATGTGTTGCCGCTGCATCGTTGAACATTGACAGAACAAAATTAGAGCACAGCCTGCAAAAATAAGTCAATAAAAATGAGTGCATTTAAATAGAATAATATTGGTGCTGAATTTACTCTGAGCAAACTGGTGGGAAAAAATGCCTGAGTGTGACTGAAACTCTGAGCAGTAGGTGACAACGTTGACACAGTTACAAAGGCAACGTCAGGTGAAAACAGCCTTCTCCATCATTCTCCTCAACCCTCATCCCAAAAAATGTGTCCTCAAAGCCCAAACTCTCAAGATCTATCAGATAATCTGCTGAGGTGAAAAGCTCCCCACATGGCACATTGGGTTTTCCAGGGCGTGCGACTCAGCTGGAAAATCCTGTCTCTGGGTGCTGAGTAATTTTAGCTAAGCTAGAAATACTTAGTAGTAAACATCACTTTAATATTTGATGCTCAAGAACATAGCTGTGATTGTCCCTTATAAACACAGTAGGATATGGGTGTGTGAGAAAACTGAGGAGCGTGTTTATCTGGAATTACACGGCTGTGTAATGCTTCATTATATCCTTTGGCAACACAAACCACAAAACCTAGTTCTGCCACAAGGACAGGCCGGACTGAGGGAGGACAAGGATGAGAAAGGGGCTTGGAAGCAGCAGACTTGGCCTCCTGCAGCCTCCTGTACGTCCCTCACTGACTGCCTGGTACACCCCACGTCTCGGTCCCCACCGGTGTGCAAGGGGCCGGATTTACAGGGATCCCGTGCCCCATCTACAGAGGGAAAACAGCAGCAGCATGCGGGAGCAGAGCCAGAACTCGTCCCACTCTCTGTAAATGGATTAGCACCAATCTCAAAGGTGGTTAAGGAACCCAGGGGAGGTACTGCATGCAGTTTGATTTCATTTATTTTTTAGAAAGTAGATAAGAGTCGAGATTTCACTTCCAACTATTCTAGCCCCTTTTATCCTGTACATTTCCAGTAAGCACCCCAGATACATTTGAACTGTTCCCACAGTTTTTTAACCAAATGTTCATCTTTTTAAAGACAGTTTAATAATTACAACAAAATGTGACAAATGTTTTTCACTATTTTTTATGTTGCACGTATTGTTTTTTGTAACATTAGAAGAAAAAAAACACCAAAGTAAACCTCAAAGACAGAAAATAAATATATACTTTTATGAATGTATGTAGAGAGAGTGCAAAAAATTGCATCTGTAAAATATTTAAATGCTGAATCATACAACCAAAATTTTACAAAAGCACTTATTCCTTTAGACGTCAGTTTCCTTATAAACACAAAAATATTTTAACAAATCTTACAAAGATCAAACCCTTTTGCCCTTCACCAGGATAAGAGTGGTGAAGAAAGTGTATTACCTGGAAGAAAGGAGGAAACCCAGATAAATAAAATGTAAGCTTAACCAAGTACCAGGTAAACGACATCTGGACACTGAAGAGGATTTCACCTTTGTGCAGCACAGCGCAGGAGACAAGTCGCTCTGAACAGCAGGGGCTGGCCCTCTGGAGAGGGACTTGCTTCCTCCTGTTGCAAAGAAACCATTCCCTTCCACACTACCTGCCCAGCACAGCAATAAACACCCTGTGTCCTGCTCCTGCCAGCAAGAGCCAGGAGACCATGGCCAGGCTGAGCCCAGCACTGCCACCCACAGCAAGCAGGTCCCGGTGGCAGGATGGGGTCTGCGACTGCTGCCAGTCCAGGCTGCACTCAGGACCACGTCTTGGTGCCAGGCTCAGACACCTCAAATCACATTTTAAAAACAAACAAACAAAAAAGCACTTTTTTTTTTTTCTCAAGAATACGCAACGCTGTGGCAGATGAAGAGTTCTCACAAGGTGACATTCGGTGCCCCTGATGTTGCTATCAGCAGGGTGTATAGCAGTTTGCTTTTCTTTCTAGACGTTAGGCAAAATGAATGCCTAGACCAGACCAGCCCCAAATAACTCATCTGAACTGAGGTTTCTATGAAACAGAAACAGGCAAGTAGCAGATACTGGAAAACTGAAGGAACAGAGGTTTGCTGTGGAATCTGGGGAGTTTGGAGTTAGGTGGAGATGACAGTGGCCCCGACAACACTCCAGGAGACACAAACGCATGGTGGCATGGCCCAGCATCACAGCTGCAGCACCTCAGCACCACGCACATGTCCTACAGCTGGTCACCCCACAGCTGGTGGCTCCCATGAAGCCGCTTGGACAAAGTCCCTCTTCCACCAGCCACATCTGCTGCATGTGTCCCAGCAAGCTGTAAGATTGTCAGGCACCTTCCTGAAATGTAAGGAACTCACTGCACATACGCTGCAGCATCACACATTCAACCCGTCCGGGATCTCCCAGCACATAGCTGCTAGAAGCAACTGCTCCAGCTCGGACATCCAGAAGGCACAGACAAATGACAGAAGTCCCTAATTTTCAGCTAGGGAAAGAGAAACCTCCTTGGGCAGAAGGGGTGAGAGAAGGGGAAAGAATGAGGTCATGTCCACTAAAAAGCTGGCGGGCCTTGTCGACCACCATCATCTTGTATAGTCCAAATTGTGGCAGTCACTAAAATGCATTGCTAGGAAAATACTTTCCCTAACCATAGCATTTGCTTGACTCAGAGAACTAACTTGAGAGATCACAACAAGACATAACAAAACACAAGTAGAGCATAGCACAAAACATTTACTGTGGACTGCAGCAAACCATGGGAATTTACCTTGCCAGGAACACGACAACCTCCTCCGCAATAAGAAGAAGAGGAAAGATTTCCAATCTGAATGCAACTAAAATAAATGTATCATACAGTAAAATGTATCATATCCCTCAAGATTTGTATTTTATAATTACAAACTATAAATTATGTATGGATTATATAAATAATGAATTTTAAAAAATGCATTGGATCTGAATAACTGAGCGTAGTGACAAAACAGACCTTTGGGATTCTTGTTCGGCAAAAGCACTACGTTTTTGCTACATTACTTAACTAACAAGAGGACGAAGAAAAAAATAGATGGAAGGTTTTCATAGTCTTAGCAGTAAGTTCACCTCTCAGCAGACTGCAGAAGAATCAATTCTCATTATTCCAGGAAAGGAAAATTTTGGTGTTTGTTTTTATTGCAACCCACAAAAATTAGGGCCTGATCCTACATACTGATATGGGAGAGAGACGTCTTACAACTGCTGTATGGCTACAACACTGTTAATGTGTTCTACTGTATATTTTAAATTACCTTATTGTACAAGTTTACCCTAGAAAGATTCCAGGGGGATGAGGAGGAGTATTGAATGCCTACAAGAGAATCTTTTTTCATGTATATAATCAAAATGTGTATATAGGTTGTGATCTTTTTCATAGCATATTTCCTAAAAAGGCTCAAAAGTTGTAGGGCTCTAACAAAGCAGTCCTTACTTAGGTATTCCAAGACAAGCTCTCATGTTTAAATGGTTTTTTCTAAACAAGCCAAGTTCTCTCTTTGGCCATTATCTCAGCATCAAATTTCTTAATAAAATCTGCAAGAAAATTGAAGAAGGCATTTAATTCTCACATAAAGAAACCTACCAATTTCACTCTACAAATCTTTGGCCTGAGAGGGGGGATGAAAACATGATCATAAAGGGAATTTGTCTGAGGAAGAAAAAAGTGACTGTGAAAAGGAAAATAAAGTGCAAAATAGATTTCAGACCTTTAAAGTGGCAGGCACTGCAACACAACACCCGCTGCGGTACGACGGAACAGAGCAGCTAAAAGTTTACTTTGTTGTTTATTTGTGGAAACGGAGTTGATTGCTGTCCACCTGCATATCTCCAAGCAAATATGAAGATAGTATCCAGTTTCTCCTAGTTAATTCAAGTAAAAAAATTGTATATTTTAAACCTTTCTTTGGACTTTGCACTATGTTACTGGACAGGTAACAGTACCTAGCACTTAGCATCATAAAAATACTGTATGAACACCAGTTACTGTAACCCCTTACGTCCTTCTTTAAGTAACCCACGCACCATTGAAAAATAATCAACTACTGAATATCTGCATTGACCACCTCCCATAGCTCTATAATAATATATCAAATCCTGCGGAGAAATGCTTATGTTACAGCATGAGAAGCATTTGCTTTAGGTGATGGAACCAGGCCAGGTTGCACGTATGCCATAGGTCCCAGCTCCTACACAGCAGCCAGCCCTGAGCTCTTCCCCTGTGTCCTACCCACACACCAGCCCCCTGCCAGAAGGAAGGAGGATGGATGGTAAGGGTAGCAAGTGGGAAGGCTGGCAGTAATGTGCACCACATCTCACTGATAGAGTTCGTAAGTGTGGACTTACACTGATTTAGCAGAGTCAAAAGCAGCTAGAGCCCTTCTTTTATTCTACCCTAATTTGTTAGTTACTATTCACCATATTTCCAATAAGTTTCTTACAAAGTGATGATCGTTTCTGGTTTTTTGTTTGTTTGGGTTTTTTTTTGCTGGCCTCCTCAGTCAGGGAGAAGGCTGAGGTACTTAATGAGTTCTTTGCTTCAATCTTCACAGCCAGTCAGGCTCCTCACACCCCTTGTGTCCTGGAAATTCTAAGCAGAGGATTGAGGGAGCAAAATCACTCCCAGTGTAAGAGAAGAGCAAGAGACCACCTCATGAGGCTGAATATGTACAAGTCTATGGGGCCTGATGACATGCATCCCAGGGTTCCGAAGGAGCTGGCTGATGTGGTTGTCAAGTTGATCTCCATGTATATTTGAAAAACTGAGGCTGTCAGGCAAAGTCTTTGGTGACCGGAAAAGGGGAAACATCACAAAGCTGAACATGAGCCAGCAGTGTGCTCTTGCATCCCGGAAGGCCAGCTGCATCCTGGGCTGCATCAAAAGAGTGGTGGGAGCAGGGAGAGGGAGGTGATTGTCCTCCTCTTCTCTGCCCTCGTGAGGCCCCATCTGGAGTACTGCGTCCAAGCCTGAGGCTCCCAGCACAAGAAAGACAGGGAGCTGTTGGAGCGAGCCCAGAGGAGGGCCATGAAGATGATCAGAGGGCTGGAGAACCTCTACTTAAGCTAACATAAGCTTAACATCTAACATAAGCTTAAGCTCTGAAGTATTTCTAGAGTTTCATTCTTTGTCAATTTGTTCCATCTACACAGTCAAAGGAAGGTGCATCTGTAGTTTATGTTTCTTTATCCAGTTTTTGTGTAATGATCCTCAGCTAAAGTCTGGCCATCGCTAACCATCCGTTCCTTTGGTGCCTGGATTCGCGTTCTGGCTCTTAGGTTGCCCTGACACCCTGATACTGAATTTCTTTTGGTACCCCCACTAGACATCTAAACTGGCACAAGCAATAAAAACTGCACATGGAAAAGGCACATTTTACCTCTGCTCTTTAGTAAGAGTCTCTGAAAGAAGTTACCCTGCACTCAGACTGAGAAGTTAATAAAAATAAACAGAATAGTCTTGCTTTCCTAGACTTTATAGCTATGCACGTGTGTACTGCTTTTATACAATATTATCCTATAAATCATTTAAACATATTGCCACTCTATGGACAGAGCTGCATTATCTTTAGAGAACTTTTAAAGAGCTAAAAGAGGTGGAACCCATAAACGGCCACCTTATGACTAATAGTGTATTCCAGGCAAGATACTGCCTTCAGCTGCATTCCTTTAACAGAGGGAAGAACTTGGTAATTTCATTAACACGGCAGTATTAATGGAAAATCAGGAGAAACATTCACTCCATTGGGCATTTCAGCAAAATCTACAAGGAAAAGAGGAAGAGGGCAAAGAAGGAAACTGGCTAGTAGAAATACAATCACAAAACATGAAAAAACAACAAAGTTTAACATGCAAAGGTTATCAGTACTTCACAATGCTGGTTACAGTCAGTGAGACTGTACAGCTCATACCTTTGTTCTTGAGGCTTCCTTATAGTAAGACTCTTATCTGCAAGTTCATAAATAAGCTGAAAATGACAGTAGTGCCATAAAACATCGGTAGAAAAAATAGTGCAAAGCCAAGGGCTGGAAACTTTACTATGCCATAACCGCCCCCAAGCACAACCATTACTATTCTTAAAAAAAAAAACAACACACATACAGAAAACATTCTCCACTTATTATAAATCATAGTTGCCTGCATTGCACTTTACATTTAAAATGTACTATCTTTCTGCTTCCTTTAGAGGCTATGGATGGAGAATAAATACAGCCTTTCCAACCGGCGAGCACCGCCACTGGTAACAAAATCAGACAGCATCTATAAAATAAATCAATTTAAATGCAAAAGAGACAATATCATTTAAGGCCTTTGTCCATGCTAGTCCGCTCAACAGACTGCACTTTCTTAAAATAAGAACATCTACCACTTCTGTTACAGGAACCAGAGGGCGACGTTAAACAAAGAAAGGTCACATTTATGACTGCCAAGAAGGCAAAGTTCCTGAGGTTCAGCCAAACGCAACAGAAGAGATGCTCTTCACAACATCCTTCTGGTGCCTTGCACCGTGTGCAGGCAGGAGGGAAGCCAAGAGGAGGAAGAGCCGGAGACAGTGCTCAGGCTGAGCATCTCATTTAAATATTGCAGCCCTTATCACAAGGGGGTTGGAATTACAACTGATCACATAGTGCAAACTCGTATCAGTTCCCACAGATATAAAATGCACTGGGAGCCCAGGACAAAAGCCGCCGCTGGCCAGGGTTATGTGGAGCACCTGCCAGTAAGGAAATAAACATGGCGGAGCAGAGTCCAACCTCAGCTACTCCTGAGTGAGCCTGAAGTAACTTCAGCTCTTCAGGGAGGTTTCAGTGAATTTATATAGGTGTAACTGATACTAGGGTCTGAATCAGTTTGACGGTGAGGCACCAAATGAAAATGAAGGCTGTATTAAATGACAGATTCAGAATAACTGAAAATGATATGTAACAGGTTGTTAACCTTGAGCAGGACAGAAGAAGTATCCACCTATGGATTGATATTTACACAGCATTTCTCAAGTATTTAGATCAGCAGGTCCAGAAGGGTCCAAGAAAGGGTTTGCTTATCCCATTCTGAGTAACATTACAGGGTTCTTGCTGCCATCCCATGTAAACTGTTGAAAAAATATACTGACTGCCTAGAAAATAAATTGTGCATTATGCGCTCTGTACATCCACAGCCATGAGGTCACTGTATACACACACAACCAAGGTCCCAGTATCGCACAGAATAGGAGCTATATTGCTGCCTTTCCTAAAATATTAGACTCATGATGAGTTTCTACCCATGTTACTGACAAAAGATATGCCCAATGGCAGGGAAATATGCATACTCCTAATAATTCAAAGTAGATATGGCATGTCTGATCTGAAAAAACATCAGCTTTCTCAAGCTAATCCAGTCTCTTAAAAGACAGCTCTGTCTAATAAATAGTTTTGTCGGTTTTTAATTGTCATTGGAACTGGTAATATAAAACCCATTGATTTCAATGCTGAAAGAAATGCCATGGTTGCCAGTTGATAGAAAACTGTCAAATATATTTTTTTAACAGTTTGTTACCTCTAATGGGATGAGCTAGTGGGCAGAAGAACAACAAGCCTCCCCTTTTCCCCTTATAAAATGTATCCCAAAATTTCAGAGAGATCTAACTTCCACCAAGAACCAGCAGAAAGCCTGACAGTAACAACTGGGCCTGCAAAAGGTGGCTCATACTTGACGGTATGAACTACTGAATGGTGTTATGTTTTTCTTTTAGAAAGCAAAAACCTATACCATATGTACTGTACAATTATCTAGACTTTTTCCACTCTGTGACTTGTTACCGATAGAGTAGCCTGTAGAGAATAGGCACTTATCCCAAGAATTGGCCAAAAAAAAAAAAAAAAAAGGGAGCACTATTTGATAGGTATGGCACCAAAATCCAACCATTGTGCTTTCTCACAAACGTATGGCGTACAGATACAGGCTCGAACAGACACAGACTTTTAAGTTGTAGGAAGGCTGTGCTTTTTCTTTTTGCTTCGGCAAGATTTGCAAATGCAGCAGATGATGCATGGAGATGCCACAAGCAGCAAGGGAGAGGTCACCAATGCTATGATACCCAGTCCAACGAGGATCCCTACAACCTGCAAGACACAGTGGGGAAAAATACATCTTTAGCTAACGCAAAAAATAAAATGCATGTGCATGCATAAGCATGGAATAGGCTAAAAAATGAAAGCATGAAAAATAATCTTTGGTCGTTGCTGAAGGGTAAAATCTCTTTGCTTCACACATGCATGATTGTTCTGCTTAGCTGAGTGGGAACACACCTGCGTCCTGTTCCACATCACCGAAGCACGCGAGTGGCCTAGCTTGTTTCTGCAAGGGCCTTTGTCGTAATGCCTTAAGAAGATGTCATTCTAAAAAAAAAAAAAGAAGAAGAAGAAGAAGCTGTAAGAGGAGGTTACAGTCTGGGGACTGGACTGGGAATACAACTTCCCTGACATTGCCGTAAAACTACCCAGCTGCTGACAGGCAAATTCATCTGTCTTCCAAATATTTCTCTAGAGAAAATTCTTGCAGTTCCAAAAAGTGTAGTATATTTAGGACCCAAGGTATTGTATAGCATCTTCCCTCGCATGCTTTTAAAAAACGTGAAGCATATGCATTGCACTTATTGCACAGCTACCCAGTCTGTTATTTGGTGATGCTAAAGGGGCCTCTCAACAAGGCATTTCAGGAACTTTGCCATCTCAAACATTATCTTCTGAGGTACTTCTACCTTCTGTTCTCCTATCCCTGCACTTTCTGGTCATTTTCTTCATAGGCTTAACAGGAAAATAATTATAAAAAGAAAAAAAAAAAGGAAAACACTGTTTCTTTTTTCTCTTCCCAGCAATACTAGATTATCCGTTTTTAATTCAGAATGCGATGAACGCTCCACATTACTCCTCCCTTGCCAGCTGCACTGTAACATGATGCTGCCTCCTCTTTCATTCTTCAGCCTTATTCTTCAGCTCCACAGCTGTTACCTACATCTAACCCTGGTGTTACTGTAACCTTGCTCACTTAGAAACACTGTGTTTGAACCACACAGCTACAGTTTATTTTTTCCTTCTCCTCTAGAACAGGCTAAAACTCAGTAAGGACATGTCTACCGAAACTGAGACTGATGGTCTTCCAGCTCAGCATGGCGTTAAGCAATCGCTGTGTACTGTATGTACTCTGAGGCAAGCCAGAAGACAGATGTTGAAAAAGTACACTCCCACATCCAAAAATAGGGCATAATGTTAAGTTAAACTTGCATTCTGAGAAAACAAAGATTGAAGAATGAGGAAGTCTCATTGTTTGCTGGCTGTGGAGTACAAAAAAGAAGAAAAGCCACGCATCTTTCAAGATTTTATTTCAAGTGCTGGAAAAGTTATTTTCACACTCCCACATTTGTTACTAATGACTGTGCAAGAAAGGGAAACTCACATACCAGAGTTCATTACTTCTTGTCCTGTTAGAAAGACTAAGGTCCACGAAAGTTGAGACCAGCTGGTACCATTTGAGAAACACCTAGCTACCTGCATTTCATAATCTACACCCACAATCCAACGGCTTTACTGTAAAGTTGACTAACCAATCATTCTCTTCAACAAACACAGCACTAGAGATGGACTTGTAACCAAGACCTCGTTTATATGAGCTCTTAACAGACTCTCCCATGAAACTGTCTTTACCCAGTACCACACTCTTTTTGGACAGGCTGTGATCCATGTGGTTGGAGAAAGTAGAAGAACTTATCTCTCTTACTCTCAACCAGACCTTTTGTAGCTACTGAATTGAAAGGAGGAATTAGAGAAAGGTAATGCTGTAATCAACCTCCAGAAAGCAACCAGTATGTCTCATATCCCTCAAAGAACTACCATGTGACCTCTGTATATGGCTATAATCCTTTATGAAGAAAAGAATGTTGAAACAAATAAAAGCACTGGATGAAGAAAGGAATGAAATCAGTAGCTGAAATGAGTCATTCCTGGAACATCAACAGGTTGGTGGAGAACTTTGTGTAGAGCTTCAGACTAACCTCAGCCCCTTGTTACCCTTCATCTAGATATTTTTTTTCTCAGCAGCACTTACATCCAAGTTCTGTAGACAGTACCAGCAAAATGTGTGCTTGCAGTTCTTGCACATCATCTGAGCACAGCCCTCATTTCGCTCAATATAGATCCGACAAACTGGGCACTGCTTAATTGGTGCTTCTGTCTCAGTCCCAGTAAGTGATCTAGAAGAGTACGGAAACATTAAAGTGAAACGTAAATATAATTATTGCTGATACTCAGCTCCTAATGTGGATTGCACTTACTTTCTGCAGTAGCTAATGTTACTGTCTTAACGCATTTAATGTGTGAAGCTTATATTCAGTAGAATACACCGAAGTATACCCACTACTAGATGTAGGATTTTATATTGTATAGAATTAAAACTCCATTCTCATGGTCTTTAATGCTATATAAAACCAATGAGTATAATTTAAAATAGAAATTAGACTGGAATTATATTTAGGAAACAACAGCAGAGAAGGACAGTATTGGAGATGCCCTTAAGAAAACAGTTCCATGAAACTGAAGTGAGACACAGAACAAGCACCCTATGCCAAGAAGAACCAGCACAGCCATTGTGGGCTCCCCTCTTACCCCTGCTCCGTCGTTACCAGAGCTTGGTTTTCTGGGCACAGGCGCTGTGGGTGCCATGCTTCCTTACACGAGGAGCAGAACATCAGGTGGCAGGCTGGGCACTCCACTGGTACCGGCACTCCCAACTCATTTGGTCCAATGCAGCACACTGTTTGGCAGTCTGCTGCAGGACACCACGTTCTCTGAGGGTCCAAATGGACTTCTGAAACAAAAGAGACAGAAATAAAACATTTATATGGTCCCTTTCTCATTCCAGTGGCACGTTGAGGTATGCAAGACCCAGTTCTGAATGTGCATGGGGAAGCTGAAGCCTTCTGAATCTGTGCCTGTGGATGTTTGAGTCTACTTCTCTTCCTCATGCAGGAGCGGAACTGAGTTCTTCAACAGCTGCTGCACTGGAAGCATCATAGTAATGGCAAGAGACTACACAGGACATATTCTTTGCTTTTACAGAGAGACAAAGATGATGAAGAAGATAACTGCTCCTTTCTAAAAAGCGTGAGTCTTTTGCAATGAAGGACATTACGTCTTCCACATACGCGAGCCATGCCATCCATCTCATGTTAATAACAGAAGAACTGTCATTAAATTCATGTCAGGTCCCTTTCTGTGACTTACTTCCCTCCACCATCTACAAACTGATTAATGCAAGCATTATTGCTCTGGTCTCAGGTTAGATAGTGGGTGGAAACCGTGAGTTACATACAGTGGCACATGGCAGTGAATAATAAATGTCAGTTATTTCTCTCACTTCCCAACCTTTACTAAAGGAATTTGGGCTTGCAACAGAAACGCAGACAAATCACATTCACTGTTAGGGTTGTCTACTATGTGTATACTTTGCTCAAGTCCCTGCAGTGAAGCCAAATGCTCCCACCCCACATAGCCTCCCTAGAAAAGGGCAGTCATGCCTGAAAGAAGCTACCTGCATCTCCTCTCACCCTGGGAGCTCTATGGTACCACTCCTGAAAACAGCCGGAGATGTCTCAGCAACATGTGGAAATCCCTGACTATGAGATGTCAATAGCCATTACAGAACTATTCCGTACTTTCAGCTGATAAAATATTGTCCCACTTGTAACAAAAGGCTACACGAGGACCTCTGAAATGTGTTCTTTGGCAAATCTTGCTGAAACAGTTGAAGGCATTTCCTTCTATGCACACCTCTTTCTGCACTGCTCCTCTGCAGAAGGTTGCTGGCAGCTCACATTGAAAGAGGCTGGTGGATGGATATCTAGTACATGTTCCAGTCAGCATGATAAAAAATGATATCAGTTCAGATCCAGATATCCACAAGTAGAAACTGTACAACCAGAAATGTGTTCAAAGAAGTAAAACAGTAGACACATGAGCAGTAGATAGATAAAAGTAGATACACGTGCATAAAGATCTGGGGACAAGGACATCCCACAGCCTTCATAACAAAATGTGCATCAGAAACTGAGTTATCTTCTAGTATGCCAAACATCTGTGTTCTGCTTGAAAACTCCCAGCTTCTTTCAAGCTAGAAAAAAAACCACACTTACAGGCAATATCTCTCCCTAACTGAAACAAATCAACTTCAAATTAATCCATTAGTAGCTCAGAGTTTCCTGCTAGTTTTGGAGGTGTGTTCTGAGGTGAACAGTAAACTCATACCAAAATGCAGCTTAGTTTAATCGTAAAACTATTCACATATTTAGGGTGATTTTTTGACAAGTAGAGAGTAAGTTTTCAACAATCATACTAGCAAAGCCACAAGCAAATGGAACACCCTTTTTCTAATAGTTGAGAGCAAACATGTAGGAGAGAGCTTTATAATACTCCTCTGCTCAAGGCAAGCTGAGCCTCATTCTTTTCCGAAGGTGTCTTCTGGGTGAGGATATCAGACAGTCCTGTGTTTAGATATTCATTTTCATTTCCATTGATGCTACTCCAATCTACATGCATAGCAGTGGCAAGAATGACACCTGGGAGATGAGGTGACTACCAGCAAGGCAGTCATTCACAGTTTCTGTCTTAAAACCTACTTCATTCTTTTGTGCAGAATATGGAATACATCCAAAAGGGCACTACAGAAAAAATTCAGGAAGACCTAATTCAGGTTATTCTAAAAGTTGAACTTTAACATGAGATGGAGGAGACAAAATTTTGAACCTGTTTCAACAAAGACTAGCACTCAGTCTCCCATACTGAGCTGGCACATGAGTCCCTGTGGTATGGGATAACACAGCTTTGCTGTGCTCACTTATCTTCCATCTCTCCTGCCCAGTTCTGTAGGATATTTATAGTGAGGAACCAAGTAAGGATAACCATCTGATCTGCTGGCTGAAGGACACACAGGTACTTATTGCAACTAAAGGTAATATTTTAGTCTGTCCTCTGACAGATGTGGAGACTTCACACATCCATGGCAAAGGCTTTAACCTATAATTTAGATGTGCCAGCAAAAACACCTGTACTACCTTATTTTTAAGCTAATTCATGAATTGAGTTCTCTTCTTTCCCCTTGTTCTCTTATACATGCTTTCTCTACTCTCAAAAGCAAACAAATATTTTGCCAAAAGCAGCTTGTACTTTCATTTGCAGGGAAAAAAGAGAGTCAGTGATGGGCAAGCCATCCAAGCTTCCTTCAGAGATGATGCTCTGAACCGGGTAAGACCATGCCCTACTACTGACTGTTGCATTTCAGTCTTCACACAATACATTCCACACAATTTCCACTGGGAAGAAAAACTGCAGTTCCTGCAGACACTATGCTCAACTTTGGAAACATAAATTCACCTATTCTGTTTTTGGATGAAAGACAGGATGTCTGGTTTTTGACATCCATTGGAAGAAGGGTTGTAAATCTTACTGATTTTTACAAATTAGGTGCAGCAAGATGTGATGCATGAAATGAAATTCCCTCCTCTCCCACTTCCTCCATTTTCACAAAGAACCTACAGATGGTATTTTGCAATCCATGCTGTCTCATGCTGTTTGCTTTACCATGGAGTACAAGTGAAACCAGAAAAAAAAAACAAAAAACCTAAAATGGAGCAGTCAAAATAAGAAAAGAAGTTATTATTTTACTCTGATGAGATGTTCAATCTTTTGGTTACGGCTATTTCTCTTAAGCCTTTTTCCAGACTCCCCACAGCCAGTTCAGCCACTCAGATTCCACTTTCAGGATGAATGCTTTCCCAAACTGTGCCCATAACAGGGAAGGATCTGGACAGTTTTCACAAAACATAAGCAAGCAAGCAAGATGTGGGAGGCAGAAGTGGGAAATGCAGCATCTTGAAAAAGGGAGAACATCTGGCTTCCAAGAGGTGCCCACTGAAAAGATGAGCCCACGCCTTTCAGAGAATATTAAGGAGTATTTCCCTTTTAATGGACGGTTTTTCCATTAGGCGTAAAGTGGAGTTTCACATCATCTTTCACTGGGCCTATTGGGCAACTGTCATAGAAAAAGAAACATAATGCATATGTTCTAACCACATCCTATTCTTCTATTTCGTTATTTCTGATGGCTACATCAATTCCATCATAAACACACATGCAGTAATTCCTGTTTTTTTTTTTTTCTATTAAAATAAATTACATGGAAGCCCTGTGGCTAGGTCATCCGTGATCAGCCCGTCCAGATCCCTCTGTAGGGCCTTCCTACTCTCAGGCAGATCAACACTTCCTTCCAACTTGGTGTCATCTGCACATTTACTGAGGGTGCACTCAATTCCCTTGTCCAGGACATCAGTAAAGATATTAAACAGGACAGGCCCCAGTACCAACCGCTGGGGAACACCACTAATGACTGGTCACCAGCTGATTAACTCCATTTACCACCACTCTCTAGGCCCAGTCCTCCAGCTGGTCTTTTAATCAGCAAAGAATGTACCTGTCCAAGCCATGGGCTGCCAGCTTCCCCAGGAGAATACTGTGAGAGAGACAGTGTCGAAGGCTTTGCTGAAGTCTAGGCAGGCTACGTCCACACCTTTCCTTCATCCACCAGGCAGGTTGCTCAGTCGTAGAAGATTGTCCAAGGTAGCAGATTTACTGACCACTCTCCTGATTTCACTAAGAATTTGGTTATTTCTAACACTTCTAGTGAAGCAAAGGGGGTGCTGAAGCAAGATGGAGTACAGAAACACCCTTATCTCAAGAGAAGCTGAGAGCAGAAGTAGAAGAGGCTATATATACAGGAGCTTGAAGGGTTTGAATACAGGGTTTTGTTGATCAGAACAAAATAAATGAAGGACAGTCTAGTATCTGTCTATTCTAAGAATCAGAATTTGGTCTACTGTACTCTAGAGAGCAACATCTGGAAAACACATTGCCTTCTATGTCTTTCCCTTACCACACTGACATCTCACGAAAAAAAAAAAAAAGAGAGAGAGAGAGAAATTTAAAAACCCTAGCTAACTCAAACTAGCTGTTTCCATTGCCTGGTCTGAAGAAAAACTGAAAACCAGGAAGAAAAGGGAGCTCAAAATATTTCACATGTAAATTTTCTCTTTATTTAAGCAAAAGAGGCTGATTAGAGCAATGCTACTATTACACCATCTTGCAGTTCTTTGAAATGTTCTCTGTCATTAAGCAATTCCAATGAATTAATGGACCTCTGAAGATATACTTGGCTTGGCTTCTGGCTGACATCAGCTCTGGCCATCTGGCCGCATCCTGACTGAAGCTCATGAAAGGCCTATGGCTGAACACAAATACCAAGGGACTACTTTCACTGTCAGTTCAAGGAGCCACACTGAGTTTGCCTTAGGGCTGGTGTCGGAATGGCTCACAAAGGTATGTAGTGGTTGTGGTTGGCAGGAGACCATGAGAAAGATTAGGGCTAGGCAGTAGTGACCCAGCTTTTGCATATCATGAGACTTGAAAATGGCTAGGTTGCACAAATGCTGATGAAAACACAAGCCGCAGATCAGATCTCATCTGTCAGGAGTCCCAGAGTCAGAAATTGGTGCCAGCAGTGCCATCAGCAAGGCTTCTTGCTAGATTCAGAAAAGGATAATCAGGCCAGCATTGCTGGGCTGGGTTCAGATCTGAGAAGACAGCTTCAGGCCAGCAGAAGCTAATCAGCCAGATTCAACTGATGTCTCTAAAAAGGCCAGCCCTAGGGGCAGTGCTAAACCTGGGACGTGCAAAAGAACCTTTCTGGGGTGGCATTAATGCTGGTGTCCAGGTTACAGTTCTAGTTAGCAGTAAGCTGGCTTTATTGCTAAGAACACACAAGGCCAAAAGGCTCAGTTTAAACCTGCTGATATTACTCCTCATAGAGGAGAAAGGACAGATCTTGCAAACATCATGAAGAGAGGAAGTAGAGGTGTGGAGAAGATTTGTAAGACTGAGGCAAGAAAGAAAAGGGAAGAAGGATTTAAAAAATAGGCAAGTTTCAGGTTTCTATGAGTGGGAGGCAATGAAAAAAAAAACAAAAACAAGATGTAACAGGGAGTTGGACAAAAGATCATGAGTTCAACTTTGGCTGGTTGTAGGGGAAGAGATACCAGGAAATCCTTAGTTTCACAGTCTTCAGTTAAAAAATAAAAAAAGATCTAATATAAAACAGATTAATGCACTTCAAGAATGCCTCTCTTTCTTTAATATACTGATGTAACAAGCTCTGAATTCTACTGTCTAGGTCTGTAGGCAAGTCACTGCTTTGGCTTATGAACTGGAGAGACTTCCTAAGGCATTAAGAGAAAAAAAAGAAGGTAGAACTGGAGATAGAATTCAAAAATGAAAGCTGCTCTTGGGATTTTTTTTTTTCATCCTAAGTACCTGCAAACTACAGCTACAATCTGCATCTGCCCATGAACTCTGGGGTACATATGGGGGTACATTTTGGTTTTTTTTGTTTACATTTTGTTTACATTTGTTTTGTTACATTTTGTTTACATTGGGGGTACATTTTGTTTTGCTGGTTTTGTGCTTCATGGTCGTCTCACTGAACTTCGGCGTCTTTTTCAGCCTTGGGAAGGAAATGCCTCCTGAATAAGAATGCTGACTTCTGGCATACCTCTGACCTTCAGTTTCAAACTTTATTATTCATATGTCCTTACTCAGTAATGAGGGGCACAATTATCCCTCAGGAAAAATTTAAATTTACTAGAGGAACACACACAAGGCTTCTCCATGAGAAAATATTCTCTTCTAGGGATGTTTGCAGAAGTTCCTATCAGACAACACAGTCTGTCTCTCTCAGAAGTTTTGAAGATCCCCGGACTGGAAGATCCCCTAGTAAAGGATCATGTGTGCTCTGCACCAGGGCATCAGTCTCTGGCACCTTGTCTAACTCTACCAGCACTTTTCTCCCTGTATAACCACTGCCTCAAGGACCCAGGATGAACACGCTGCAGGAAGGTTGACAGAGTTTCAGACACAGAATATGTGAGTGTTGCCCACAAGTTTAAGTAAAGCATGACATTTCAGCAAGGTGCCACTCTGCTGATTTTGCTTTACCAAAATCATTTCAAATTGGTCTGTGGAGCACAGTCAGACTTTATGATTGCAGTTAAACAATTTCAAAATAATATTTTCTCCACCTCTTCCTTAATTTACCCAGTGGGCTTTGTCTTAAGGCAGAGTGCTTCACAGTTTGTAATATTGCCACTTCTACTGACATTTTAAAAACCAAGGTAAAAGAAACTGAAAAGGTTCGTACCACGTTCAAATTTCAGCCTCTTGAATAGCTGAAATTGGTCAACTGGTACCAAATAGGCAATCTGAAATGAGAAACAAAGAAAAAGCATTAGAAACAACTAGAGACTTGAGAAAAATTATTAAGCACCCTGTTCTACTTTTCTGCTCTCCTGAGCCAGCTCTCAGATCCACATTCTTTTCCTTCTTGCCTTTCACCACCACACTCCTCCATACCTAGACTTCCTTTTCCGAAGTGTAAAGGAGTTCTTGATCTCTCCTACCTCAGCCACATAGCCCAGTAGTTCACACGTCCTTCTAACCATGCACAGGAAAGCCTTCTTTGTGGATGGATTCTATATTTACTTTAATGTTTCATGTCATGTTTGTTTAGTGAATCTAAAGGCGACAGTTAGTCAGCCTTGGAAATTGAAAACCATTGTTCATGGACAAGAACACAGGCCAAATGAATGGCTGCTCATGCATGTCTCCCAGTCATTATGGCAGGGGTCAGACCAGTCTCAGCAACAAAAAAACAAACACCAGTCTGTTTTTTATTCTTTATTTAATTCATGGGTTTTAGACTGAGACAGTTAATGCCACTGCTGTTGGAATTTGCCTTAGACATGCACCAGCCAACTGGGAATTAGACTGAACGTCACAAATTCAGGTGGCATAGATAAACAGCCTTTGCCAATACATTTTACTCATTACTGTAAACAAACTAATTTAGCCTAAACAGCTAAAAGCTCTGATCTCCAGATAACAGCCTATGTAAGATAACCAGGTATTTAAAACTAATACTCAAACACACATGGAGTATAAAGAGGGGTTCAAGCAAAATACAGCAGACACTTCCACAGCCAAATGTTTGCTGGATTCAAAATATGAGATTATTCTCTTATTTCATCTATTTGTAACACAGTAGATTTTCTACCAGCAGTGAAAAATTTTCTGAAGCTACTTCAATCACTTCCTCTTTTCCTAAAAATAAACCTAGATTAATACCAGCACAAGACCTGATCATACGAAGCACTGTGAAACAACACAGAATTGAGAGCTTCAAAGTGGAGGGCTCTCAACCCTCACATCTAGTATCCTCCACAGACCTTCTGATTACTGTAAAGGCAAAATTCTGCCCTCAGTGAAGCAGAAACTGGCCCTAGCTCCCTTTCTGGTTGTGCTGCAAGGCACTCATATGGGAAGAAATACAAAAACAAAAAATATTCAATATATACTCAACCTCAGGCTGGTAATACATTTGCTTTTGGAGACAGAAAAAGTAAAAGCGGAGAATATATCACTTTATTAAGATCCCAAATCAACTGGAATTAAGATGGCATTTTGAAGCAGATGTTTGGATAATTCATTTGACCAAAATCAACGTCATACAAAAATAATGTCACTGATGTCAAAATGTAAGCATCAAAAGATGCTCAAAGGACTTAAAATTGAAGAAATCAAAAGATTTTATAGTGAACTGGGAAGCGTTAACAAATCTTTAAAAACATACTCGGTCCTGTCAAACAGCTCTATGATCAAAGTTCTGTCCTCGCTTAGTTTCCGCATTCAGAGTGCAAAATATTTTTAATAGAAAGTATTTGTATAGGATAAGCAATAATACTTTAATATGACTGTAAGTCACAGAAAGCTTCCTGGTAAACTCTTTACCTGTTCATTAGAAGTTAGCTGAAACACTTGGAAAGCAAATAATAATTTCATCAATTGAGGAAAAAAGAGTGAAGTTCAGCAGCTTTAGCAGAGAATGAAGCCAACCAACAGAATTACATACAACCCACAAACTCATCACTTCAGTATTGCCCAGTCTCCTTGGGGCAGCTTAGAATCTAAACAGAGTTTGGAAAACAGAGTCATCTGCTTTTCTGTAGCTGGGTAAGCATTGACAAGTACTTGAAATTTTACTTCATTACAACTAAATTAAAACAGCAAGTCTCAATGCTGTAAGAGTAAAACCCACATGAGTGAACTGTGTAGTTGTCTGAGGCTTTTTTGTGCTTGCTCTTGCTTCTAACGTTGTTTCAAAAGCAGCTCTACCGACCCTAGAATTTCCCATGTATAAAATACCAGCCTTTTTGACTACAGTGGGAGCAGTTAGGAGTTCCAATGCAGACTTCAATAGATAGCAGAGTCAGCGTTGAAAGCACTCATTTCTCCTATTGAAAACCTCACCTCACCATGCCAACGTTCCTCACTGGCTTGGTGAACTTCTAATCTCATTTACACAGAGTCGAGAACATGCAATTCTCACAGCTGGGAGATAAGGTGCATAGCTCCTCATACTTGGCATCAGAGTCAGAATGCTCATCTCCACACAGTTTTTCCAGCCCTACCCAGAAGTCCATCCCAAACACCTCCTCCCCTGCCCTGTCTCACACACTCATGGGTTCAACAGAGGATGGGGAGCTTGAGAAGAAGCAAACTGCCCACAAAGCAGGTGGCAAAGTGCTGAAAAAACAGAAGGACATCAGAAAGCAAGATGTCTCCTCTTCCAGGCTAAGAAATTAATCAATTATCCAGTGCAGCAAGAAAAGCTACATGACAAGTTTTACAACAATCTTTTTTTAAAGCTAAGTTAAGGTTACAATAAAAACCTATGAAGAAAACAAGAGGCTAGGACTCTGTTCTCCTGAAAAGATCTTGATGTGAGATGTATCAGAAAGGCAGGAGTTGAAATAAGTTTTCTTGCTTTTCTGTACTTTGTAAGCAACAGATAAAATACTCCCATGAAAGCATCAGAATACTAACAGTTCTCACTAAAGCACTACCACAAAAGGCTCCAGTTGGACCCTTGCCAAGTGTCCCAATAGAATGCCCACTATGGTACAATAACCGGGGTGCTATTACTGTGCAAGACAAAAGAGCAAAGGAAGGACGAGGAACGTGTTGGAACAGAGTTCAGTTTACACAGAGGCAGAGTGTTCCTTGTAACTTGGGCAGTGCAGTAAGCAAGAGCCAAGGCAGAACAACTCCCTTGTTTTTGAACACTGGCTACCACAGTGGAAAGCAGAATTCCCTGCTCCACCTATTCTCAGGCTTTCAAAGGAGATGCAAGGAGGCAATCAAGAGAACCGAACAGATCTTACTTCCTTTCACACCCATATGAATCAAGCCTTGATGCTGCCACAAGAGGAGAGTTCATCAGGTCAAGTGTTTCCTCCTTTTCCGCGTTAGCAGATGCACAGCAGGGACAGATCCTGCACCAGCAGCACCAAGAGCCACTTGCAAAGGGTTGCATCGCCCACCTCTGCTGAAGTCCCACTCACACAGGCAGCATCTAATTTTGCTAAGAGCACAAAAGGGTTTTAAGTTGGGATGTGGTTTGTAGGGAGGATGTATGAAGGTTCAACCTCATTGTTAGAAATCATGCTCACTCCTTTCTTTATCAGCTACCACACTCAACAGTTTAATCATGAAATATTAATTTATTTTCTACATCAAGAGCACTTCATTCATTTAGTGATACACACACACAAAATGACTCTCATTTACTCCTCTTGGATTGATAGAAGAATAAGTAAATAACACAAACAACAATTTTAATTTTGACCCTGAAAAAGGTAGATCAACATTTTCTCACCTTCCTCCTCATTTTACCATTTCAATCACCTCTTGCAAAATGTAAACCAATTTTCAAATTAAAAATAAAACTGGTATTTTAAACTGACACCCGATGGGATTTTTGCTCAGCTGTGTATGGAATACAATGCAATAAAGAATTCTAAGATCTGGGTCACCATCCCATTTCAGTATCTCTTTGCTAAGTGCTGACAACCCTCTGCCAGGTTAGCACTGGTGTAAATCAGGTGTTCACACAGATGGAGGGACAAGAAATAGACATTGCACTAACTGCAAGGGTACTATTCTCCTCACTGAACTCGTGATGCAAAAGGAAAGCTCAACTGCCTGCTGCACAATTTTAATCCGATTAGATTACATATACATGGATCACTGGCATCAGCCTTACGAGCTGCAAAACAATACAGGCATCAGAAACAGCAAAGCACAATCCACTAGAAATTATCCCAGTGACTACTACATTGGAAGTCACTGTATGCACTTGAGACCTGATTCATAGTACCTTCATTCACAGCTTACACTGGTGATTGCATTTGTACCAAGTAAAACCATTTCAAATTGTGATAAATTACCCCTTATTTAGATTAGGGACATTAACTGTTCCAATTAAATCAACTAAGTGAATTCCCAAGAGACAGGAGTATTCTAGATGGAAGAAGCCTGCATAGTTGAAGAGGACTGCATTAGTATCAGATGTTCCTTCTACTTTCTACTGCCGGGAAAAAATCCAAAGCAGTTTTGTTTATTGTACTGTTCAGAGTGCAAAAGGACAAACACCTCGTCTAACAAGATTGCTTTTAAACTTTCTTTCTTTGTGTAACCAGCTATTTGAAAAAGTCTGTAGCTGAAACCATTGCCTTCCCACCATCAACTTCCATTTATTTCTACTTTAAAACAAGCTATACTATAAACAGCTGCTATCTTAACGTAACAGGCCAAGATAGGATCTGAGATCAGACTTGATTTCAAGTACTCCCATGGAACAGTTCCTTCTATTTGATTGTGCTGTTTGTCAGAACAAAAATCTGGCAGGGAACATACCAGTTTCAGCTAGGTTTCGTTATAAACACAAAACAAACCAGGAGGTACAGAAGACATATTTTTAAAGTACCTAAAGGTGCAATTTTCTAATTCAAATGACTTAAGCTTTTTAAGAATAAAAAACGTTTTCTTCTGAGGTCCAGAGACACAATGCTCTAGTTCACCAAAAGCTGAGCCTTAACTCCCAGCATCCCCCGTATTCTGCAAATGAGTAGTTTACTCCCTAAACACCAATGAAGTATTTAGTTGTTTTACAAAGTCACATTCTGGTTATGCAGACTTGCTCATTTCTTCATGACAAAGATGAGAAGAAATTGTATTACACATTTAAAATGTTAACCAGAGTTTTTGCCCTCAAACTGTCAAAAGCAACACAAGAAGCACGTGTGTCAGAATCAAGTCCAGAGCAGTCAAAAGGCTCAAATAATTTAGTACTGAACAACAGAAACGGAAGAATTTTGCTCAGATGATGACACATATTCAATTCACAGTGAAGGCATTTAAGTAGGTCGCTGCAAAGCACGAAAGAAATGTTACACACCTTGAATAAAGACCTTGACAGAAAGTAGTAAATGAACTTCTATAACTATTTCATGTTATAAATTGCTTATAACCTTTATTATTAATTGTTCTGCTTCCTTACTGAAGAGGACTCAACCCAACATGCATTGATGTCAATGGAAAGGCTTTTCTTCACTTAAAAGTATGCCTAAGTTCACCTTATCTCCTTTATGCTGGATAGGGCAAAAGGCATTTGAAAAACAAACAAGACAATTGTGTTGACTAACATTATTAGACACAGTTTAGCCCAAAGTATAGAACCAATTTAACAGCATGCCCATGAGAAGGATAATTTGAACTGCTATTTTTTCCTCATACTGTAGCAGTACCTGCTAAACATCAGCCAGAGCAGAGTCTGAAATGGACATGATCTGAAAAAAACATTTTTCACAATCCTGATGATAACACAAGAGAAAAAAGGACTTTTTTTTCCCCAGTACAAACAACAGCTACAACATTTTCAGAAGAAGCTATAATGCCTACTTGCATACACTGACATAATTTATTGAACATTTACCAAAAGAGAAACTTCGAAATTCACAAATATAAGTAGCTTGAAAGTATATGCTACTGAACAGTTGAGAAAGTGGTTGCCAGGGTTATGTCATTTCTCATGGCACTGCCCTGCTGAGGAACTTTTACCTGCCAGAGACCAAACATCCAGACCTTCTGGAGACAAGGAGGCTGATACCTTCATGCCTGAAGTTTCAGAATGTGACTGCATTCTGCACTTCCGTGCCGAACAACAGCCATATTTAAAGATATTCTGCACCATCTGAATAAGGTTCTTTTTTTTTTTAAATAACAGCTTTTAAAGGCCACATTTTCACATGGAACAGCCTTTATAGAAAAGAAAAAAAGAACACAGAATGCTCATATATAATTTGCAGTCTAATCATTCCGATTATTCATAGAGATAATCTGTTATTTCAGTTGTTCATGCTTTCTTGGTTTTCTTCTAAGGTCTCCTTCATTACAGTATTTAGCAAAATATGCAGGTCACTCCAAAAGTAATGCCTTTTATTTATTTCCATGGAAACTACAACAGCTACAAAGAGTGCAAAAACACTATTTGATAGAGCAAATTCTCAGCTACAGAACACTCTTCTTCGACATAGTCCCCACCATTAGCTATGCATTTTCACCAGTGATGAACAAGAGCCTGCATGCCACGCTCATAAAAATCTTCACCAATGGAGGTGATCCACCGTCACTGTAGCCACTGCTGAAACGAATCACCACCGCCTTACTGTGCTCACATCCACTATTTGGTCTCCAGAAACATTCAGCAAGCATCAACGAATGTCAATAGGTGCCATTTTTTCCACAGGGAGGAAATGACACACCTTTGCTTCGGATGCATTTCCACGTCAGATGTCATTTTGTCAGATTGCCCATCTGCATTTATCTCATGTAAGACAATGAAACGCATCAGAATGTTTGTGGGAAGGTTCAACTTCTACTGCCACACCACCAACACTCACCTCTGATGTCACGGGCTAACATAATAAAACAGGAGGCATTACTTTTGGAGTAGTCCTCATACATAAGCAGTTTGTTTTAACCAGGTTGGGGACTTGTTTGCTTTTCAAGCAGAGAGTTTGTGTTTCAAAAGCATTGCCAAGAGGGAGTGTTAGAATATTAATTCATCTACCAGACATTAACGCACATCTTGGGTGGTTTCGTCATTCTGTCTTAGCCCCAAAAAGCACTCAAGGTTTAAGCTAATGGTCCATTAATACATACCCTGGAGTGCCCTTCGGCTTATGAATGGGAAATATATTCTTATAATTCCTAAAGCATCATAACCCTAGTTTAACAGTGCAGAATTCTTCCCAGCATTTGTTAATTTTCTTTAAAAACAGCATTTTCAATAAACGTTAGTTGCCTTCACTCTGGTGCAACAGGTGGGAAAGACATTGCCATGCCTTCTCTGCATCTACAGATAATAAAAAAAAGGAGGAACGGAAGCAGCTTATTTCTTTCCACAATAACTGGGTTTGGCCAAAAGAAAATCCCATCCCATAATTAATGGAATTGAGGTTGCTCCTAAATATCACATTCCCAGCAGAAAATAACCACGTCTCAAATATTTGTGAGAAATAGCTTAGCTACTATGATCAATCTTGCAGCTTTTACTGCAGAGCACAAAAATTTTTGAAAGAAAAGACCACAGGTCACATTTACCAAGGAACTGTGCTGTCACTGACTGCATTTGAACAGAATTATACATCTCTAGCACAGTTATGCCACCTGTATAAACAGAGCTTAAGGGAACGCAGGAGATAAGAAACTGCTTTTCTTTAGTTCCGAGATGGAGCTCTGCTTCTCCTCAATTTTGTTCCTGCGCACAGTTGCAGAGAGAATGTACCAAACAAGCCAAAAGCCCCAAGTCTTTTTCTCTGCTTGTATTCCTCTGCCCATCAGGGGTTTACCTGGCTCACAGAGCAAGCAAGAACAGCTGCAGGGCAGCATCAGATTTGCCCACAGTTTTATACTGCTTTCTAGATGAGCAGAATAGCTGGCATGCAGAAAGGATCCAGCCACACAGCCAGCAGCTCCTCCCCATGTTACGGTTTGGCATTAAGCCCAATTCAGAAACTTTATACTCGCTCTAAGTCAGCCAGGAGGCTGTTTGAGTGCTGCTGGGAGGCCATTAGGCAGCCTTGTAGGGGCCATTTACAGCCCCTTGAATCCCTTTGCCCCAAGGAGTGTGAGGTCAAACTACATTTCCCCTCCAGTTTTCTGCCTCCAACTTTCAAATTGAACCTTCGTGTCACTCTGGGGATTGTGCACGTGCCAGATGTGAAAACAGCTGTGCCGAGACCTCATTTAGCTTCTGAGCTCTCAATTTCTCCCATCTCTGCCCTGGGAAATAAGACACTTTTCTCTTAAGACCTACTTCCACCCAGTGCTGTGCAGATACCTTTCTTTCAATGCAGTTTTACAGTCCTGTGTATTTATATTGGGACACAAATTGGTTGTTGCAGCCCAATATAAACACAGAAGAAAATGTTCTGGCTTTGCATTTAATCAGTTTGTGTTCTCGCTCCTGGGTTCAAGGAGATGCTGGAATTGTAGTGTCTGTAGACATATCAAATCTGATTTAACCGACAGTACTAATGGAGGCTCAGCAGTTCTGGGATGCAGGGTATTCTGGTTAAGTCACCTGCACAGATAATTCAGAGGTTGTCTGGATGCCAATTAAGCCTTTCCTCAAGGCACAGAGGAGGGAAAAAGGAGCAAAGCCCTTGAAAAACATCTGTTTGTTTCTAGTGGTTCTTGTCAGTCAGGCTTCTTGCCAAAAGCTCATTAAAGGCAATTAAAGGGAGGAAAAAGTACACGATCATATTCATTATGTAGATGAAGAAAAAAACTTTGGGGTTTTCATGCTTAAGAAAGTAGAAAGAAGTGCTGATACCTCAGCTTCTTGTAGGGTCCCATGGTTCACACAGAGCATGTCTGGACAAGTGATAGGAGAACCACAACCTTCTTGAATGGCCAGCTGCATGTACTGTTTCAGGCACTAGAAATAATGAAAGAGAAAAAAGTAAGAACCCACATACGTTGATAGCATAGCAGTGCTAGAACTTCCACACAGCTACCACTTTCACTGCCTTAATTGGCTGTCCTCACACAGAAACATCAATTATTGCAAGTGTGAATGCTACAAGTCATTACATTGGAAAGAATGCAACACGGAACAATTAATTATGTGTGACTTCATCTGCTGAGCATTGCGTTTATCCAAATCAGCAAGTCAGACCCTTCAGTGCTAACTCCTACACTCTGCTCGATTGAGTTTGGTAGATTACGTGGGGGGAACCTTCATACTAATTAAACAGGCTTCATTCTTTTGTCTTTCTTCCCATATTCTTAACTCAAACTCTCAGTCAGCAGTCTCCATTGTAGGAGACCTCATTTACAAGAAAGAGGCTACTGTTCTCAGCTCCATAAAAGGGAGAGGCTTAGAAGGTTATAGGAGGTTATAATCTGCCCAACAAGATGAGCAGCTATCAGTTCTCTCCTCCCTCTCAAGGCTCCACTGAGATCAGGTAACTTCCACGATTTGCTATGATTTATCATCGGCCTCTGGTCTATTCAGAAAGAGTTCAAAGTCTATTTTCAGCATGGACACCTTCTTAGGAATGTTTCAAACTGTTTAATGACACAAAAATGGCAGGCTTCTCCACTCCAAGAAAAATAAGCCATCTGCTCCCCCACCTTTTATTTGGCATACCAGTTTCAAATACATGTAATTTGGACCTTAGGGATCCACAACTCTTTTGTCTATTTAATGCATATTAAACCACCTTCAGTGAAGTCATGAAACAAAACTGGGGCAATGGACTGACACACGGTGCTCTAATTTTATCTCCAAAGTAACAGGCAAGTAAGTGAACTCGCTTCTAAATAAAACGAAACAACCATCTCCATGAACAAAATCAAAGAGCATACAGTACATTGCGAATCACCGCTAACAAAATAACAAAATGTGGATTTCTGGCATATTTTGGTATCAGCTTGCACGGTTTATTGTAAATGAAAACCAACTTGTTTTATGAGTGCAGGTCTAAGGAAGCTTTGTTCTCCACAGATCTATTACATGCCCACGTGGTAAACCTGTCCTCCTCATCAGTCATGCTGGCTCCTTTTCTCCCTCCCTGCTTCTGTCCAGTGAGGCCAGCAGCAGCGCTGGATGCCTCTGACCTAATAGGTCATTAAGGCATTTAATCTGGGCTTTCCTGGTTAAATACCTGGCAGTTTTTAAGAAATACATCAAAGTGTAAGGTTCTTGACATCTGCCAGCTTTAGGAACAGGCACCTAGTTCAAAAGTCACCTAGTGGTATATGGGGAAATCAGAGCCTGTCAGAGTGTCAGCTCTGGTAAAGCCCCAGCACTCTCTACAAATCATTTTTTTCCCAGTATTTATGGGCATTTAATATTCAAGTCTGCGACAGTTTGGGCTGTTCTGAGAAGGTCTTGCATACGGTGCTCTGACAAAGAAATGTCCTCATTTCTGTTTTCACTGGAAAGCTAGTACATTCTTAAATGTCAGGTTACCTAGGACTTCAAGAGGAAATTTCATTTCCATTTTTTGATTCTGTCTCTTCACTGAAATGTCCCCGTTAACACTTCTTTGGTTAATTCAAATGAACTACACCCAGGCAGTAGTTCAAGCAAGTAGAAGCAGATTAACTTAGTGGCATTTTAAATGAATTTACTTTTGATTTATAAACATTTGAAGTGTATCTATTTAGCAGGACAAGTCTTGCTCCCAAAACCTGTACGTGCATATTGGGTACACTCCTTAGGTACCTGGGCTCCTCGTATCTTGCTTGCTCTTCTCATAGGAGACTTGATTACCTTCTGCATCAAGTCCTATGGCAACATTTGGGGAAGGGGAAAAGTTCCCCTCCTGCTAAAGCATTTAGTCTGCCTTAGTTCCTCAGCAAGCACAAGAGAACAGCCTTTTACTTCCACTGAGATCTTGCCTTCTGTCTCCTCTGTGGTGCTGCCTGACACTGAGTAATTTGTTTTGACAGCATGGTGCAGTGGATTTGTATTTTGGGGGCAGCTCAGGTCAGCCGGGTACAGAGCAGGGACAAAGGCTGAGAAGTTCCTGCAGGCCTAGCAGCAGCCCAGAGGCTTGTTCTTAATTTAGACTTCCAGGACAGAAGCTCAGCGCACTGACATTTAACCTCCCCTGCCACCATGGGCAGGAAGTGCTTAAGGAGCTTCCAACAGCAGCAAGGGGTTTGAATTCAGCTTCTATATCCTCTGTCTGAGCCACTAGGGACACCAAGCCAGGAGAACAGAGGTTTCTGGGGACTGTTAATGCGCCGGGATTCTCCTTCTCTCACTCACCACTTGACTGTAGGTGAGGATAGCAAGTTAAGCCTTCTTGCAATACTTTCAGAGGATGCTGCACTTATAGAGGGTGATTTGGATAGGTTTTATAACAGGATCTGTACAGTGCGATGGATCTTCAAATGTTTCACCAAAAACCTCCATCCTAAATGGTTTTACAGCTGTTATATCTTTTGCCTTGATTTTCTGAGCTTGGAGAATGTATTCCGGAAGCAATTCAAAAAGGTGATGGAAGTAATTACAAGAAGCTTTTAACATTTACCATTGAAGGATGAAGCTTTTTACCTAAATCTGTCCATAAATGAAGATCTGAACTTCCTGTTCTCTCTTTCACAAGTTAGCAGTAAAAAAGAGGTGGTGGAAAATAACTAAAATTTTAAAATACATCTCCACAATAACAGCAAGATTGTTTTTAGAGAGGTTTTACTTTATTTACAGTTCAGCTACTAATTTAGCTACTTAGTTGAAAAATGGCAAAGTATCTGAATTGACATACAAACTGCATATGTGATGAGAAGGGGATTCACAGTTTATACAATGAACCAAGATTCATTTTCTCAGCAGTATGTTCTCCTCCACTATGAAGAATTCATTACACAGATGCAAAATGGTAAGACTATTTTTTCGTGCCTTTTGTCTAAAAAAACAAACAATATCCCAGTCAGAAAAATGGTACATATTACATATGCTATTTAATCGCTCTACTAAATGAAGGTAAGATGAAGGTATTCTGTGTTACCAGAATTCCTTGAAAGAATCTTCATTTTGACATCCAAGAAATCACCTCAAGGACCCCAAGGCCTCAACATCCTTGGGCTTACACCCTCACCAGCTTACCACCGTGTAGTGATGTACAAGCATAGAGAACAGTCAGCGGCTAGAGAAGCTGCCCCACAGGACCTGTGGCTTTTGGTGAGAATTTCTGACATGGAGAGCCCATGCTCTCTGTGGCCCAACCAAGTCACTCTCAGCAACCTTCCCACTATAAGTGAGGTTTCCACAAATGCCTCACATAGGCAAGGCAGAATGGTCAAGGCAACAGAATTAAAAACACACTGAGGTCTTGCAGAACAGGTTTACAGCCTGCTGCCTACAGATGAAATCTGAGGTTTCACTCCATTGCATTTGCTCCATCAAACAAATGGTAGACAGCAATCAAAGGAATTTTAACTCCCATACTATCAGCTGTACCCTGATTGGTTTATGCTCAGCTTCACCGAGATTTTGCCCACTGAGCACCTATGTCATGTACAATACATTTGTGTTCTGGGACACATTATAAAATCCTGATACAATCAAGGAAGAGCAATTGATTCAAATAGAACAATACCTCTCCACTAGTAAAAACTGGTACACCTAAACAGGTTTTGGTGCTGATCTAACTTTGCCAATCAAGTTTCACTCCTGCTGGACTACTGTCAACTTCAGTGGAAATAGTTCTACAAATCTTTTTTTTTTTTCCTACCCAATACACATAACGTATAATGTTATCTTTTTCAAATGATTTGCTCTCTAAGCATTTTGAGACAAATATTTATTTTTCACATTAAGATGTTTTTGTCTTTCAGGCCATCAACTTCTGTCATTTAATAAAATAAGGTCCATGTCTATTTACCTACTTCAAAAAAGTGATTCTCATGAGTATCTGCTAGGTTAAGGCCTGTAAAGTACTTAGATCAAATTATAGTACGTGCAACATATATGCATTTATTTTTATAAGAGTTCTGCATTTTAACTTAAGAATGAGTTGAAAGTGTAATTTCAGTATTACATTGCTAGATAATGATGTGACAGAGGCATTATATCCTGCTCACTGCAAAATGTTGTGTTTCTATTCAAAGCCATTTTCCAATAATCTCTCTACCAGAGACAAAAGACAGATCTCAGTCCTTGCTACATAATACGTTTTCAAGTACCCTAACATGTTCTATTACTTTGCTCTTCTCCCATATGCGCAGAGCAATTCAGCTGCCTAAATACAGCATCATTGGTTTAGATGTTAAAGCATAAAAGGAAACTGTGTATGTGACATGGCAAAACTGAACAGGCATTAGGAAAGTTGAAGGGATGGCCAGGAAGAAGAAAAACTGAATCAGAAAATCACATTAAGTTTAAGTTGGAAGGGACCTTTAAAGGTCATCTATTCCAACTCCCCTGCAATGAACAGGGACATCCACAGCCAGATCAGGTTGCTCAGAGCCTGGTCCAGCCTGTCTTTTAATGTCTCCAAGGACAGGGAATCCACCACATCTCTGGGCAATCTGTTCCAGTGCCTCACCACGCTTACTGCAAAAAACTTCTTCCTTATATCAAATCTAAATCTTCCCTCCTCTAGTTTGAAATTATTTCCCCTTGTCCTACCACCACAGGCCCTGATAAAGAACCCACCCCCTTCTTTCCTGGAGCTCCCCTTTAGATACTTAAAGGCTGCTATCTGGTCTCCTCAGAGCCTTCTCTTCTCCAGGCTGAACAGCCCCAGGTTGTTCTCACAGGCGAAGAGTTCCATTCCATGGATCATTTTTGCAGCCCTCCTTTGGACATGCTCCAACAAGTCTATATCTCTCCTGTAGTGAGTACTCCACACTCAGACACAGTATTCCAGGGTGAGGCCTCACCAGCGCAGAGTAGAGGGGTAGGATCATCTCCCTGGACCTGCTGCCCATGCCTCTTTGTGTGCAGCGCAGGATATGGTTGGTTGTCTGGGCTGCAAGGGCACATTGCTGGCTTATGTCCAGCTTGCCATCCACCAGTATCCCAAGTCCTTTTCAGCAGGGCTGCACTCAATCCTTTCATCCCCTGGTTTGTACTGTTAGTGTGGGCTGCCATGACCCAGGTGCAAGACCTTGCACTTGGTTTTGTTAAAACTCACAAGGTGCTCCTTGGCCTACTGCTTGAGCTTGGCTAGGTCTCTCTGGGCAGCATTCCATCCCTCAGGTGTGCTGACCACACCCCACAGCTTGGTGTCATGAACAAACTTGCTGAGGGTGCACTCAATCCCCCTGTTGATGTCATTGATGAAGACAATAAAGAGTGTTGGTCCTAGTACAGACCCCCGAGGGACACCACTCATCATTAATCTCCATCTGGACACTAAGCCATTGACCACTTCTGTCTGGGTATGATCTTGCAACCAGTTCCTCATTCACTGAACAGTCTACTGGCCTATTTCCCTGTCAAGTGCTAAAGATATTGCTGCTGACCACCACACAGCAGTTGATAAAGAAAAATACCCTTACTTATTCTGTAAGTAAACATCACAGTAACAGTGGAAATGTGGGAGGAGTGTGAGGGGAAGCAGGTCTAGAGTGCTTCTTAACCACTCCTAGAGTATGAGCTACATTAAACATGAAAGAAATTATTTCAAATATTCTGCCAAAAGAAAGTCTTTCCTACTAACATATAACTGGAAGAAAATTTCAACTTCAGAAAATTTAAGAAAACCTCAAGATTCCATCCACAAGACTGATTGAAAATGTTAAATCTCCTTCCTAGATTCCTCAAAACTGTATTGAGTTTGGGTTTTTTAGCCTTGGTCTTTTTTCACACACTCAAAATTGGAAGGGTGAAATAAAAAGACTGTCATGATAATAATTGTCATGATGTGCCCCTCTGCACATTCAATCTGTAAGATGGACCACTCACTTCCAATGTGTAGTAATCAAACTCCTGGAATCTGTCAAGCACTTCTAAACAGGTCTTAAAACAAGATGAATTTATCCTGTTGTCAATTAGCTTGGAGGCATCTGCACTTTGCTTGGAAAAAAAGTGCAGGGCTTTTCCAATCAAAAAGACTTTGTTAGAAGTACAACAAAAGCACACCAATAAAACAAGCACTTTTACTGCTCAATCTGTATTTTAGCTAAGGACCAGATGCAGCGATAAATGAAGTTACCTTTAAATGGATATAATCAAATGGACAAATCAGGCCACAAAAAAGCTTTATTGAGAAAGATGCTTGAAAGAAAGTGAAAAAAAAAAATCCCTTTCAGCCCCTAATGGCATATTATCTTGTGGCTAAGTGGAAGCAGAGGAAAAATATGATTTGACAAGCATCTTATTTTGTCATAACTAAGTGAAAACATCAAGAAAGAAAGATGACAATTGACCAGAACTTAATGGCCTCCTGCTGCTCCACAGACCTGGTTTTTCAGGGAATCTTCCAAGTTTGTCTGAGGGATCTGCTGTAGTCTACTGCCAATGGTGCTAGATTCTGCTCAGATACGCAGTCTAAAACAAATTTACACATAGCCTTCCACAATGTGGAGACATTTCATAAGAATCCAGATAGCTTCCTGGTAGTCTTTGCCACAAAGCAGCACCACAAAACAAAAAATGACCAGAGAACAGGATTAGAAAAACTCACCACCATAAACCTCAACCAGCTGTGAACACCATTTGCAAACAAACCTGTGTCAAACCAAACAGTCTTACCAACAGCTGCAAACCAGATGTGACCATGAGGCTTACAACAAAGGCTGACTCAGATACTGCAGTATTCTAAGGCACTGACAGCTTCCTTCATGCCTGTTTCTTCATTTATTAAACTGACATAACCAACTCCACTGACACAGTGCTATGATGAAACATTGTGGCTCTCTCTTCCTCGCCTGTCCTCCCCAGTCTCCTCTTGGCCACAACTGCGATGCTACCCCTCCTGACTTCAGGAACATGTAGCCCATCTTCCTGAATGGTAGCATCCACCAAAAGGCAGTGAGAACATTTGTGCCTTTCTGATATTCTATCCAGAAATACATGCAAGAAGTTCTTAAACCATCTAAATTATGATAAAAATGCTAAGTGTTCAGTGCCAATGTTAGGAGGCGTGGGAATTTTCTTTTTTATAACTTTAAAAAAAACCTATTCCGAAACATTTCAAATGTCATGGTGGGAAAAAAAATCTGAAATGTCAAAATTTGGCAGCTTTTACCTGTGGGTGGTAACAGAAAACAATCTGAGGTGAGATTTATATAAAGTAAGTGGGTCATTGCAGCACAAGGGCTATTCAGGAACAGGAGAATGCAGTGTTCTAGTGCAGCCATGAGCACATGCAGACGACCGTTAGGATGAGGAAAAGAAGTGGAAGAAAAGGGGATCAAGAAGTCCCCTCTTGAAAGTTAGCACAGAGGAAGAGAAGAGATATTAAAACCCAATGTTTGCTAGATTAAGGCAATTCAAATTTTCCCTTACTCATAAATTTTACTAAGAAGTCCTTCACTGGAGTATTTGTGTATATGGCTTAATTTAGAAGACATCCCATGCTCTTTGTCATCTGCTTCCCTCTTATCTTTGGTCAACTCAATCTCCTCTGTTCCAAAGCTTTTCCTCCTGTGCTTTTTGCTGTTCATGCTGATCCTTCACATCAGTTTGTCTACAGCTCTCCAGTCCTTCCCTGGAAAAGCAGTCTAAGGCTTGCAGCACTAAGGACAAAATGTCAGTATTAGGCCACCTGAAGAAGAAGGCAGGGCAGCACACAGCTGCTCCTAGAAGGCACAAGAAAAGAGTGTCCTGCTGTTGAAGTACAATGGAGAAAATTCTCTTTCTGAAAGGGTTTTCTCTTCCCACCCCTAGAAAAAGTAGCTGGCAGCAGCATGCCAGCTCCTCTCTCAGAGACTGCAGAATCCCAAGGCCTTGACTCACCAGGCAGGCAGGTAGCTGCCCAGGGCACCAGGCTATCGACAGCAGTAAAGGAGCCTTTTTTTTTTTTTTTTTTTTAAACCTCTGCTGAGCCCTGGCCTTGCTGTCACATAGCAGAAAATCAGGTTCTCTCAAACACTGCCGGATCACCTACTTTGTGGAATATTCAAGATAGAAGTTACCTGTGCTTCTGTTCAACGCTGCACATTGACTTCTCCTTTTAAGGTTGCAGGAAGTTTAATCCTGGATTAGACTGGATTGCGTGCACCAAAACATCAAACAGGTGATCACCATGGCATTTGTTTTGCATACTTTGTAATTCAGTTACCTCACATACTTCTCAGAAGTACAAGACCTAACAAAGAATTTGCTTGGATGAGAAAGAATAGTGAATCATGCTAGTCCTGCAGAATATGTACTGTCAACACCTAAGACTATCTTTTGTTTTCAGAGTTTGTTATGCATTGTTTTATGCATCTCAAAACCTGATCCAGTAAATAAGACACAAGATGTATGTAGTTCCTGCTTGGCATAAATAGCAGCAAAGCTATAGTGTGCAGTTGCTCACCTGGCTCATATAAGAAACCTGCAGTTTTCAGAAAGAGACGGGAAAAAGAGGAAGGACAAAACCAAACAGAATTGAGGAGGGAGAAAGCTAACACATTAACAGACCCCATCAAAACCACATTCTCCCTAACAGCAGTACTGTTAAGAGCAACCAAACTGCGAGAACACTTTTGACATTTGCCCACGTAAGGCAACATATAATTTTGTAAGTTACTCAGGATAGAATAAATATTATTTTGCTTTGGATCCAGACAGAAGTGCAGTAAAATACTGTATTCCATAACAGTCTGATGGCAAAGCCTGGCACAGTGAATAATCGTTTTATGTACATGTGTGAGCACTGGGACCAAAGGGGCAAAGACCTGTGTAACTGGTTGCTTCCAAGGAATAAAAGGCTGCAAGACAAGGCAAGCACAAGGTGCTGCAGATAGGAAGAATATCCTGCCAAACACACAAGGATGACTGATAAGATAAAACAAGATAAGCAGTACTGAGAACAGATGAGACGCACCCTCATTTCTAAATGGGACGTGTAGTATAAAACTATGTGGCATAAGCAATATGTATATTGCAAAATATAATACATGTATATTCATTTACAAAAACGTGTGCCTACAGCATGGCACTCCACAAAGGTTTAATGGGTATAGGAAATGACCTAAAGGACAGATGTCAAAAGTTTTGCAGAGAAAATATAACTTGTTGCTTCCCTGCTAAGCCCTCTACAGAGATCGGTCCTTCATTCAAAATTAATACAGCCCAAACACAATGAAACTAAGTCACGATGTACATTATAGCAGTTTCCAAAACTTACCATTGCAAACCTGTGCTTTATCTTGCATTTAAGTGGAGTCTCACACCAATTGCAATAATATCACACATAAGAAAGACATGGAGCTGTTGGAGGGCCTCCAGAGGAGGGCCACAAAGATGACTGAAGGCCTGGAGCACCTCTCCCACAAAGGCTGAGAGAGCTGGGCTTGTTCAGTCTGGAGAAGAGAAGGCTCTGTGGAAAACTCACTGCAGCCTTCCAGAACTTGAAGGGAGCTTACAAACAGGAGGGAGACTGATTTTTCACATGAGCAGACAGTGAAAAGAGGGAATGGTTTTAAACTGAAAAGGGTTGAGATTTAGGTTAGATGTTAAGAAACAAGTATAAACAAGAGTCAGACCGACTTTTTACAAAATCTGATAATGACAGAACAAAGGGGAATGGCTTTAAACCATTAAGAAGGAAGATTGAGATTATACGTTCGTAGGAAATTCTTTACTCAGAGAGTGGTGAGGCACTGACACAGGCTGCCCAGAGAAGCTGTGGGTGCCCCATCCTTGGAGGTGTTCAAGGCCAGTTTGGATGGAGCCCTAGGCAGCCTGAGCTGGTGCCTGATTTAGAGGGTGGCAGTCCTGCCCACAGCAGTGGGGCTGAAACTGAATGATCTTTGAGGCCCCTTCCAACCCAAGACATTCTATGAAACAATATGAAATCCAAAGTTGATGTCTTCTCAGAGCTGACTGGGCTACCAAATGAGACAGCAACTGTATCATACAATGCCATCTGATTTCTCGTCTCTGAACAGGCAGAGGAAAAGTGTTTCTGGCTAGGCGAAAAGCTCCTGTCTTAATTGCAACCTTCCACCAAAATGCAAATATACACTTCCTTAAAGCGTACTTTCTTTGGCAAGAACACAGCTTCTATGAGATATAATATTTATTACAGGAGTATCTAAGCTGAAAAAAATAGCTATATGCAAAGTCTAATGAAAAGGAGATATAATCTCTCCCCTGCAGATGCCTATATATTTATAATTTCCAATTACTCCCAAGATCGAAAGTGCTATAGTAGAAAATAATCATAGACAGAGAACTATCGTTACACTTGGAGAAAAAAAGGCCTCACACATGGAATAGAACAAAAAGTTAACCAAACTAGTGGCTTCATTTTAGTAGAACTGAACATACTACGTCCATGTCAAATACTCTTCTATTAAATTTCAAATTTAATACTGTTCATGGATCTACAGAATTCACCTTAGTGATAAAAAATAAGAATAAGCTATGCAAACAGGAAGCATTGCTAGCTCAAAAGCTAATATGGGCTTGATCCTATAGCTCAAGGTTAACATTCGCACAGCCTTTAAGACAGACATTGCAGTAAGAAGGTATCTAAAAGCCTTGTCATGGACAGGAGGGAAGTCATGGCACTGCATACCTGAGCAGCCACTGCAGGCTGTGCCCAGCGCAATGCTTCATGCAAGTCTGAGGCACTCTGTAGTGAGGTGCTGCTTCTGCCACTGCTCTTTGGAGGCTGCCTAAAGGTAACACTGCAACTCATACAGCCTGAAAGTGCTGAGTGCAAGATGGAAAAGCATACAGGTTAAAAGCCTGCAGAGACCTCTTTGTTAAAGGGTGCAAGATCTATGTGTCTCTGTTGCATCAACACACAAACACATGCACTGGGAAGTGTACAGGCAGTTTATCAACTAGATCTGCCCTATAGGTATCAAACAGCCTTCCTCTGTTAAACATCTTGCTTCTAAAGAAGTGCCTTATAACCTCCTTTCTCTTCATAACCACTACAAAATCATCAAGTGCATTTTGAGACTCCTGATCTCTAGAAGAACCTTCCTGAACCCAAGTTCAGTGTGCCTCCTTGCACTACGTAGCATGGCACTTCTTTGTGGGCACACAGGAACCTCTGGGAGCAAAGATATGATGTTATTTGCTCGTATTTGTTTCCATCTCAACACACGTGGTGAGCAACAGGAAAGGCAGCAGGAAAGCACGGAGCACTCTGCAGGCAGTGACATAGCCCCTGTCCAATCTTTTGCATTACCAGCTGCAGAAGTAAGGAGAGAGCAGCAACTCATCACAGACCGCTTGAGCACAAAGGAGCTGCTTCTTTTCTACCTGTCCCTGGTATCACAGGCAGACAAGGTGATCACAGGACAAGTGAGAAGTGACTGTGAAAGACAGAGGTGAACAGGCAACAACAGCCAAAGGGTAGACACAGAGCATAAGCACAACCAAGACATATTAAGCCAACTCAAACAAACAGAACTTGTCTAAAGGCTTCACCCAGCTGCATTGAAGACGCACCCAAGGCTGGCTCTAGCCTTACACAAAGTCAGTAGAGATGTAAAACAACCATGATTATACCCTGTAATGGTAGTACTAAAGCCAAGCTCAGACCAGACACTCTTCATGCTACCATCCAGGTTAAAGAGGTACACATGCAAGGTGGCAGGTTCAGCATCAGCAAAGGACAGGTAGGAACAGCAGCCCTACCCAGCTGTCTCTGATCTCTCTAGGGTGCTAGAAGAGTGGAGAACTCAGCTCTGCCTGGTACAGTACTCAGCAGTCCTTCCCTTCCTAGGGCCAGCGGATTACTCTGCCCATCTAATACTCAGGTTAGAGTCATCTGCTATTAATGTGAGTAAATCAGTCACTGAATTCTCAGAGAAGAGCGAGCCTGCTTTAAAAGTATCAGTGCTTCCAAGTTTTAAATTTAAAGTTGTATATTCCTTCATATCTACCTGTTAGGCATGTTCTCTTAAAACTTATGATAAAAACTAAGAAATAGAAATGTTTTGTGGAAGTCAGCACGAAAAGACACTACGTAAATTTCAGGTTGAAAATGCAATTAACCAATCTTATCCTGCTTTCTTGAAACATATGGATTTGAAGGCTGGACTATTAGATGAACAAAGAATTGGTTGGATGGTTGTAGGTAGAGGGTTGTTCTCAGCAGTTCTGTGTCCAGGTGGAGGCCAGTCAGAGGATGGTGAGGCACTGGCACATGCTGCCCAGAGAAGCTGTGGGTGCCCCATCCCTGGAGATGCTCAAGGCCATGCTGGATGGGGCCCTGGGCAGCCTGATCTGGTGGGTGGCAGCTCTGCCCATAGCAGGGGTTTTGGAGCTTGAGGAGCATGATCTTTAAGGTCCCCTCCAACATAAGCCATTCTATGATTCTTATCCTGCTTCAACTGGCCTTAATTCAGTGTAAATAAAGATGGTCCAACTCAAGCAGGCTTGACAAATATCACATTTATTCCCTGGGTTCAAACAAACAAGGACAAAATTTAAAAGTACGTGTTTGAGGCTTACCCGCAATTTGTTGTTAAAAAATAAAAACAAATATTTTTATTCTGAAGATATAAAAACAAACAAATGAAAAAAACCTTCTGTACTGTGACTTCTGACTTGCTTCCAATATCCATTAGTCAGGTACATCAAAGTCGCTATTGCCAGAGAAACTGGGTTCATTTTCCCATGCTGACAAAGAAACCAGAAGAGCACTAATATCTGTAGGGCTTTTATAAGCTTACTCAACCTCAGCCTTTATCACTTCCACCAGCTTTATTTGATCCGAATTTGCAGGATGTAAAATCCTCACTGACAACTGTAGGCAATGCATGACCTCGGCAATTTCTCTGCAGCATAGACTGCAGTGGCAAAGGTTCAATAGGCCAAGGTTTTCTGATTGCCCTTAGAAAATACATTCAAGACTTAAAAGAAAAAAAAGGCCTATGACTACCCAGAAAATTACAGGGAAACAAAACCACAGTCATCCTATGACTTTTGCTTCAGAAGAAATAAATACTGACACTGCATATAGATGGTGTATGTTCTCTGACAGTCTTAAAATGTATCTTTTTCCCATTTACTACTGAGATGTATTATTATTATTATGTGCTATGGGAACACCTGTTAGAGCTACGTATTATTAAAAGCAGAATAACAGAGAAATCTTCTAGATGAAGCAAGACAGACTAATACCAAATGTTCTTTAGGAAAGCATCCCCTATCAGCAGAGATAACACTTCTAGCAGGATACAAGCAATCCCATTTTGCAGTTCTGTCTACCTTCTGTTACTCTGCTCTTGTAACTTAAAGGTGCTGCTAGATCTTACCGATGTACAAAAGATGCAGTGGCAGTCCTGAAGAGTGGTCATCTTATCCAGGGAATATTCACAGAGACATAGCTTGCAAGTGAGCAGGGGCTCCAGAGCTAAGTCTCCAGCTTCTGACTTGTCAGCTGTCATGGTGTCAGGGCTAGGCTTCCCTGCAGAGCCCATTTTCTCATCAGTTGTTCTCTCTGCCTGAAAAGAGAAATCAATAGCTGAAGCATCCCACAGGCCACGTAGTTACTTCTCATTGATCAGAGAACTTACAGCTTATGAAAGCCCCTGCACACCTAAATGTACTACTGTCACCTTTGTGCTAGTCTCATGCTTCAAGACATTCAAAATTCACCAAGAAAGTGCCTGAGAGCCCAGATCCCCAGAAGACCCAAACTGGGCTGCATTCTCAGATAAGATTCACCTTGCTGGCGTGAAACATATCATTCAGAGCACTTATCATCAAATTCAAACACAAATCACACAGATTAGACATTACTTATGTTGGACGCAGCAGTATTTTTGTATCCAACTCACTACCATCCAACTCTTCCACTTACTCTGCAGGGCTCCTAGGCATCTAAATGAGGTTTGTGAGTCTTAAACTAAGAGAACTTTCACAAAGAGATGCTCAGAATAACCACGTCCCCAGAGCTTGGGGAAGGAATTTCTATCCTTAGAGAGGCACCAATGGAATGGTGCTCCTCACAGAAATACCACGCTTATATACAATGGAACTTGTTTCATTAGCGTGGTACTTCTGCGAGGAGTGCTTACTGCCATCTCCAAAAAACATGGCCTGAATTCCAGAGGCTTGCCTCTGAATATACTTAGCTGATTGCAAGAAGACCTTAACGCTCATTTCTGACTAGCAGAGGCCTGGTGGCCAGCTGCACAGAGCCACTTGCACCAGCACAAAGTGAAAATGCAGCATCACCAAATCTAAGAGGTCACTTTACAAGTGGAGGCTACGTGAACATGAAAACAACAGAGGACCAAGACTCATCCACGTCCCTGTCAGCTCTGACATCTCACCAGGCAGAGAGGACACTTGAGCCCTGTGGTCCACTTGTGCTTCCCTCCCCTGCAGCCCCATGTGTCCCCGTGGCAGGGCTGTCAGGTCACATTTGGCAGCACATCACTGCTGCTGTGCTGCTGCACCCCGAGTGGTCACACCAGCTGCAGCCAGTCCATGTGTACGCAATGCAGTGTCTGCCAAATTTTTACCCAGAAGGAGAAGCAATGGTGCTCATGGAGCTAGAAGGGGCAACACACGTGAAACCTTGCCCCACAGCTTCTATCCCACAATATGACACACGTTTGAGACCCATCCCCGTGCCTGCCCCAAGAGGCTCATGTCCAGTGTTCCTATGGGTCCGCAGGAAGACCGGTTCCCTTCAAAAGCTATGAAACCACAACAGATCTGGGTGGAGCACACTTTTTCACTCCGCAGTTTCCTAGTCCAGCCTGGCAGAGAAGCCATCAGATATGTCCCTTGGGATGTCTTTCTTGTAAGCAGCCAGTCTGAGAGACACAAGCCAAGTCATAGCCAAGATTCTGGCAACCAAGTTTCTGCCTGCTAATCCAAAGCAAATCCTTCTTTTAGTGTCTTGCTATTGCTGTTCAAGATACGTGCTGCACCTGCATTATTTTTGGCTCAGTCTCCACCTGCTACCATTCAGTTCCCCAACTTGCTCCATACGGCCACAGAGCTGGAACTCCAGCACGGCCAGAAGCCTTGGAATGATGCCTCCCTCTGAGTCAGAAACTGCAACGCTCTTCTGTAATTACTGCAACAGGAGGAAAAAAAGAAGCAGTGAGTCACTGGAAATGCTATGGCAGATCAAGAACTACCTGTTATTTAGAACTATGTGTTAGACGTTATCTCAGTGTTTGGGAGAACTGTAACACATTTACTCAGCTGCATCCATAAAGGTAAGCTACTCGCCTCCACATGCAGAGCACCCTGCGGAAATCTCCAGTAAATGGCAGAAAGCAAATCTGGAGGACCAGAGCATCCAGCCCCTGGCACAGCCCTGGCTCACCTCACCACAGCCTCATTAACCCCAGCGCAGTTCAGCAAATGAAGCAGCCAGAACTGGAGCTGTGGGCACATTAGTGCAGCCTGCCTACAGGGCATCTAGGGAAGGCACCACAACCACCACCAGCTGCTCTCCCTTCATGCCGGCCTATCCATAAGCACTTCTCCAGGTCAGGCTGGCACAGGCAAAGCTACCCTGTTAGTACCTGAAAACATGTCCAGCAAAGTGAGAGCACATGCACAACCTGCTCCTCTTCCCTGAGCAACCTAACTAATCAGTTTGCTTCTGCCCATCAGAATTGCTACTTTTGCTACTGCTGCCACAAAAAGCATACAGAGAGAAAGGTCACAAAGAAGGACAGCCCATACAGTGGCAAATGGGCTCTGAAGAGAAACCAGGCCTGGGGAGGAAGTTCATTCCCACGATCAGAATAGTTGGTGGAAATGATGGAGAGAAAAAAATCACTTGTCTTCCTCTGGTTCTCACCCTCTACTGCTCCTTTTCCAACACTTCAGGATGGATCCTCTCCCAAGCTCTCAAACCACCTCCTCAGCTTTAGCACCACTGTCAGATCTGACTTTTCCATCTACGGTGGAGAAGCTCTGAAATTCCAGCTCAGTTCCTCCAAATTTTTATGGCTTTTACTTTGCTAGGCCCAGTTCCATAGACTGTCATTAGTTTATTATACATCCATTAGCATTCCTTATAGTGGATTAAAATTCCTACTGTAATTACAAGTTGCAAAGAATTTAGGTTGAAAACAAAACATCTTGGATGTATGCGTCCTGGAGAGGAAGAGGGAGTCAGCTGGGGACAAAGTTGAAAAAAAGCATTCCATATTTGGTTATATTAATAAAAATATATTATATTAGTATTATGTTATATTGATAAAAATGACCAGAAATAAAACTAAGTGGAAAGTCTCTGAAAAAAATAAAATGGACCTTCATATAGATACAATATATTTCTAAGTATTAAGGTCTTCTCTTTCATGTTCACACGTGCAAATAACTCACTTAAGACAGAATCCCAAATAAAGCAACAAATATAACACTGAAACCCAAATACAGCACATAATTTCTCACAAAAAACAACTCCACTGAACAACAACAGCAAAGGCTGCATGAGATCTTATGGAGCAAGGAAGAACACATCTCAGGGATGCACTAAAACACAGGAACATACTAGACTAAATTCTGCACCAGCACAAGTCAATCAAACCGACTCGAATTGGCCAAACTGGCCCCAGTGAGGATAAACACTCCTCAACTGTCAGGAACAAAAGTCCAAATTTTTAATTGCATCTGTTAGCCATGCACACACGCACATAGACCAAGCTCCTTTTATATTACATGGAATTCCCAGAAAATGGGACATATTCCCACAAATTGTATGCTGTCTAGTTTATAACGAATAAGATGCTAGCAGTGCTGTTGCTATAGGATAAGCTATGACGAGAATGTCTGAATGAATGGGAGCAAACTGTATGGGATCGGTCCTAGGAGGGTGTAACACTCACAGTCACCAGGACCATAGGCCACTGAGCGTTCAGACCTGTCCTCCTTTCTGTTTTGTTCAACTGCTTGCAGGCACTTTTGCTTTGTCTTAAGGAAGTGACAAAGTTCAGCTGTCCTGTAGCACTGAAGTGTCTCATCACCTTCCACAAGAAAACATACAGGCATGCTCAAATGAGAAAGGCAAGAGCATAAGTTAAAAAAACAAACAAACAAAAAAAAAAAAAACAGAAATGCTAACACTAAAGCAGTGGAGGCTTTGAGGGAAATAAAAATCACAAAAACAAAAGCAGGAGGGTGTACTCTCATCTGCCTTCTCATTTGCCTTCAGCGCCTCCTGCCACCAAGGAACTAAAGTGCCTGGCTTTGAAAAGCACTTCCTAACAGCAAATACCTGCTGTATCAGCTTCCAGACAGGTAGGTGTAGCATGTCTAGTGTTAGCATCCTTGAGTGGAAACTGTTAACCGTGGAGAGCCTATGCAGGAAAAGGGGAAAGCATGAGAAGGAAGGAGATGCAGAGAAGAGCTGTTACAGCTCACCATAAAAATCCCTTCAAGCTGCTGTGTCACTTGTTGGGGGGAGGCAGAGAAGTCAAGGATGAAGAAGTGAAAGCAAGCCTGGGAAAAAGGGAGGACAGGGAGAAAGCGGTGTGTTAAGTTTCGGTTTTGTTTCTCACCATCCAAGTCTACTTTAATTGGCAATAAACTGATTTTCCCCGAGTACAGTCTGCAACCCCTCGGTTGAAAGTTTCCCTGTGAGCACGTCCTGTAAGGTAACATTCCTGGGACAGTCACACAAAAGCTCACATAAGTCTGCCCAGGTGCCTCAAACCAAGATTACCAGTCTGGAAAAACAAAAGTTACTCTGTGTAAGTGATAGTGCAAGCAAACCAGGCAGTCTCTTCAACTGCAACATTAGGACATTATCTGTGCGCCTGCAACCAAGTCACTATTTAGCTGAAAAAATGTGTCTGGGTGTGACTGTTGCCACTTAGAAACATCATACAAAATCATGAAAGGCTTCCACACTGGTGCTGGAGGAGAATGAACGGATTATATTCAGTGCCATAAATCATCCTTTCATTTTTCACATGCTGTATCCAATAACAATGGAGTTCTTAGAAAAGCTTCTTCAAGCCTTGCGTTTACAAACAATTCTGCTGAAGTTAGCAGAGCTCTATGCTTTTAGCTCAATGCTGAGTTTGAAGGAAGCCAAGGAAAGTACAAAAACGACCAAGCTGCTGCAGGAAATATTCACAGGACAAAAAGGGTCCTTTATGTGTTTCTCAGGCTGCTGTGTGCCCAAGCCCATTTGATGAGACAGCGTAAGAGCCCTGACACCCTATCTACTCCAAGATACGCCCCCAGGCTTGCCATAAGCCAGCTCCCAAGGGTGGACTTGCACGTACCTGGTGGGATCACAAAGAGCTTTGGGGTTAGGCTTAAGGTCAGGTGTGGGCCCAGCAGATAACAGCACTTCCCTATTTTACAAAAAAATCAGTATCAGAATGAAAGTACTAACAGCACCTGTGCAAAATTCCTATTTAGTATTCCAGGTAATTATCAAACTTTGTTAGAGAAACATTTGCAAGCGCTGCACTTTTCATGCCCTAGAGATTTTTGAAGTACTCCACCCATTACAAAATGTCTTCTATACCATTTAAAAATCTGTTTTGACATTGTTCAACTCAGCATTCAGTTGTTTCCTGTAACTAGGTTTCTGCCTTAAAGTTACTACCTAAAGAATGTAAGTGTGCAAAACCATCAGAAGGAAACAGGTCCTTGGGGAAAAAGAATAATCATGAAAGATTTCAAAAATATAACAGTGGTATTAAGATAATGGAGCCAGATCACAGAAGACATAAACTAGGCTGTGAAATTAGGATACATGAAGACAGATGTCAGAAACTATGTGTTTATAGGATCAACTTCAACAAAGTTCAATCATCTTGACCAGTTTCGGTTACGCGTCCTTAGTTGTCCCATCTCTCTCAAGACAGCGTCATTCAAAATTTGCATTTAAGGTAGTTTTTTTGAACTCAGTGATTCTGCACAAAGATTGGTCTGAATCAAGCATACTAACTGCTTCTGTGGTCTACTAGACTGGCCGCTAAACCACAGCGCAATCATCTCCTCTTTTGATATGCACTGCCTACACAGAGTTACCAATCTAGTCCACATAGTATTACTTATCAGGTACTAGCTCAGGAAGGCTATAAAACATGTGATTAAAGCTCCACTTCAAGAAAGCCGTCATCTTCAAGGAGGACACTTCATCATACGCTTAAGTGTTTTTACTTAAAAAAGTCTGAGTATTTGCCTTATTAAAATGTGATATTAACAAGTCAAACAAGTGTTTAAATTTTCTGAAATTGTGCCATCAAAAATAAAGCAACCAGATCCATGAATATAAGGTCTAATTTAAAATACATTTTTCATATATTTGGATTTTCTGTAATACTTCTGTGCCTTAATACAAGTCAAGCAAGCCAATGACTTGATTACATGCATGTACAAGCAAAACCCATTTTGGATACCATAATACACTACCAAGCTGAAGTACTAGAGACAATAAAAGCATTTATCTTTGAGCAGAGCCTAAGAGAAGTCACATGTTTAATATTTCAGACACTGTAAAATATTTATTTTAAAATAAGCTTCTTTAAAGAACAAGCAGCCTAAGTAAATTTGCTGTATGTTACATGAGAACACACTGAAGGCAACTTCTCTCACTTGTTTTTGTTGGAAAGTCAGGGAAAAAAACAAGCCCTTGAGCTACTGTTCAAGAAGCATTGGCTGTATAGGGTATTATCATACCAAGCTAGCAACCAGAACATGAATATATAAAATATTTTGTAAAGGATATACTGAGTGGGTAGCCTCTTCCACACACACACATTTACACACACAAAAGTAAGGGAGAGAATGCACTAACTCAGAATATCAGCCTGCTTCCTGTGAAGTATTTTTATACTAACATTTTAGGATACCTGAAGCACTTACCGAACAGCTTCCCAAATCCCACACAAATCCAATAGTTTCAAATTATTCTAGTAAATCAAAACATCATTAGAGCACGTGTAAATCATTGCACTCCACAGCCCTTTGAAGGCACAGTTGTTCGGTAACATTATCTCTACTGTTATACTGTACTGTAATACTGTAATACTTTCTGATCACTTACAAAGACTGAAAAGAAATAATGCAGAATTCTGATCATCTTCTCTCTTCATTACAGTCAGCAACCATGCAACAGCAAAACTCATTGACGCCGTGCAGACAAAAGTAAGCCTTTCCAAGTGACAAACTGAGCTTGCTCTGCCTGAGCAGTGTGATGGTTCAGGATGCCCACAGCAAGCCACGGCAATATATCTGGTCCTGCAGCTGGTTAGTAGCAGGACTCTCCTTAAATTTCATGCTCACCCTAGACATTGTGAAGCTATAGGAAGTCGAACGGCACAAACTGCAGTGGAACAGGCAAACCACAGCTAGACAACAGCACTTGCAAATTTGGCATCAAACATTTCCACATATTTCCAAAACACATCAGAACAACAAAATCGTGCCAACTGGAATTTCAAGTATTAGCTACCAACACAAGATTAGACTCCAAAGCTTATCTAAATGACACTCCCTGTTCCTAATGATACAATGTAATGTCTGCCAATGCTAAGCCACAAGAAATTTCCATTCTAACTAGTGTGGTGTACTTTAGTTTGAATTTCCTGTTGACAAGAGGTAATACACCACTACTAAAAAAATCCCCACCCTTCACAACATTAATGTCAAAATCAAACAATAGGTCTTCCTTTTTGACCACATGAGGGTTTTTGGTAACCACAACATAGTAAGTTAAAATGAATTGAACCCTTGGGATGTCAAGTGGGTTGATAACTTGGCTAGTTGTTTGGCTCAGCCAAAACAGGAATAGGAAGTCAAATGCAGCAATTTGCCTTTGACACGGGGAAAAAAAAAAAAAAAAAAAAAAGAGTTTACTTTTAACTTGATAACAAAACCTTGGGATACATTAATTCCTTGAACTGAAATGTTTACAGTTCAGATAGGATGTTTTCAGAAGGTATTTGCGACATTGGCCTATACTAAGGTCAAGGATTTTCAGAAGGTATTTGTAAATTTGTGTTGTTAAAGCAGTGGAACTGTATTTGACAGAGGGGCCGACTACATCTGTTTGGTCATAGCAAATTCTCTTCTAAGAAGAAACTCAGTGAGCTGTTGGGCTCCTCTGGCTGGAGACTGCTCCTTCAGAGCAGCCAAGGCTGCGTGCAGGGAGTAGCGTCCCGACTGCAAAGCAGGCAATCCAAGGCAAGTAGGGACACGACCCACAGCCAGGCCTTGAAGGTGACAGCAAAACACTTCTGAGTGCCAAGGCAAGCATGCAGAATTTTCCAGTAGGCAAAAAACAACTGAGCTGAGAAAAACAATGAAAGAGATCTTCCACTGAGCTCTGTAGGAACGCTGCATACTAAAGAAATCAACTGAATGCCTATATTGAGAAAATAGCATCTATTTACTTATTTTTAGAAGAGATGATCTGAGTAATGGGTTTTTTTCAGAGCCTGCAATAAGATGATACCTTTAACATCTCAGTCATTTAATTCTGTGAGGTCAAGAAATCTGCAAACTTGAAAGATTATGGTCCTGCCATCTTGTTTACTGTGAGCATCAAAAAGCACTTTCACACAATTTTGGAGTTACATCAAAAGGAATCAAAGAACAAGTATGTTTTACAATTTTTGTGTGACTGCTCAGTGAGTAAAACTAAAAACAATGAAGGTTTAGTTTGCCCTCTATCTAATCTTTCAGTCAAATACACTGCCTATTATTATAAATAAAACATGCTGTTCAAGATAACTGAGATAAAAATGACAAAAGATTGAAAACTACCTTCAACCAAAGAATGTCTCGATGACTTAGAACACTGGGAAGGGTAACAGGCATCAAAGGCTAAGAGTCTAGTCTGAAGACTAGACCTTGGGGAAGTCATGATAGTTAATACAACACTTTACATTAAGAAAACTACATGAGAAAGTACTCACTGTGCTGTAGTTTCATAAGAAATAATATAGAGTCATTAAGAAGTAATAGAGGAGGTTTGGGAACCTGATATGAGAGCAACTTGTTTTGCAACTAACACTTGCATGTATTGAAGTGACTGACACGTCTTCTCACAACTGGTTATTAATATCATTGGAGTGTATTCTGAAATCTCTGCCAGGTCCTCAAAGATCCAACCCTACCAAAGACAGATGCAACAGGAGGTGAGGAAAGGACAGAGAGCAGTACAGGTCCCAGCTCCAGCCAGATCTGCAGAGGCAAGGAAGGGAAAGAAGCTCCTGCAGCAATCCCCGTCTGAGCTTACCTTTCCTAGTTCTCTCAATGTCCACATTTGCTCTTCCTCTTTTCCATCCCGCTTGTTGCATTCCCTCACTTAAATTCCAAATTTCAACTTTCATTACAGAAATAATTTCAAAGGAGAACAGAAAGCTGTAAACACAGATCTCAGCCTTAAGAGCCTTAGTATCTGACTGACTGGTCCCTACACTTTCCTATCCAGAAAGACAAAGCCCTCACAATGAAAATGCTTCCAATGGCTCCCGTCAGCCTGTTTATGTATGCATAGATAAGTGACTAGTGATAATTAAAAGCTGCCCTTCCAAAACCTCCCAAACGCTCAGAACAACGAACATCTAATAACACAGCACTGACGGATCTCATAGCCTTGCTATACTATAGCATGACAACCTTCAAAAAATCTTTCTAAGGATACCTTCCTGGTGGGTGGCCCCTTAATTATGATCATGGCCCTCAAAAAGGCCTTTTGTCATCTCTGTTAAATAATCAAGAAAAGGAGCTATGGGATAACATCTCAACTCCGTCTTTACTCCTCTCCCCACAGGTGCTTGTTTCTTTCATTTGTTGGCCCAATACACCAAAAAGAGGGAAGCTATGTCAACATGGGGGTTGAAATTGGTCAAACCATGTTGACTACTTAGTATTTGCAAAAAAACACATATTCTTAAAGTAGCATTAGCTAAATGTTACATATATACATACGGCTTTTACTCGACTCTAGGCAAAGGGCATGATTTTCTTTCCCACAAACCCTCCCTGGAGAGTGTGATGCAGACTCCTCACCATTGAACCCATCAGAGCAAATGTGAAGAGGTGTGAAGGGCTCAAGATTGCATTTTCTCCATTGTGCAAATCTTCACCAAGCAAGTTATTGCTGGCCTTCTGTATGTTATCTTAGCCCTGAACTGGGGAAACTCCATTGGGAAAGGTTCCAGGATCAGGGGTTAGCTGAGATTCTGCTGCTTGAGAAATTTCAAGTGAGTGCACTGGTAGGCAGCCCACAAGATCAGCTTTGTTTTCCCCACTGACTACATCTCTGTAACCTTTTTTTTTTTTTTTTTTTGGAGGGGAGGGGTGGGAAGGAAGTGCAGGGAATACCAGCTTGTTTTCCTTCATCTTCTTCCCACATCCACCCATCCAAATGCTTCCAAAATTAAGCAGAGCCAGAACACATGAACATTCACATATACAGTTCAAACATAACTAGTGTCAGCCTGCACATCACAGCTTCTAGTTAACCTTGGAATCTTCTTTGCATGTCAATGTTATTCTATATGCTAGCTGCCATAAAATGTGTTTTTCCTTCTACATACATGGGGCTTTACAGCATTCAATTTTGAGTGATCCCTAACTGTATGTTCATGAGCAAAGTATTCACCCCTAAGCCACACTGATATATATTACATAAAAATGCAAGTACAGGTAGCCATTAGGGACCTGTTTAAGCCCCTGAACATAGGGAGACAGCTCTTCCACTGCAATATTTTTTTCCTTTTTGCAATCAAACAGAGCACATAAAGGTTTTCAGATCTGCACATTTACTCATTGGCAGTCTGAGGATACAGTATTTTGTGTAAGCAAGCATGAATACCAAAGCTTCTGTTGGAAACCCAGACAGTGTCCATGCTTTGAATGACTCATGTCTTATGCTCTTCCGTCTCTCCTCATTATTACAGCAAAGTGAAAGGCAGAAAAGCTTGCAACAGACACAGACAAATAGCAACATTCTTAATTAAAGATGAGGAACATGAGCATGACAGTAAAATGGTATTTTTCCCTTCTAGTAAAAAGTAATTTTGTACTATTTGCCTCCTAATCAGCACCCCTTGTCTCTCCATCAGACAAAAAGCAAGTAGAACATCTCTCCATGACTGCTGCGTCTACAACAACCTCTAATGCAGAAGAAGAAACTCCATACAAGAGATGTGTTCTATCATGTATAAAACCACACACACAAGCTGGAATCTTTCACAGTAATATGCTGACTATGGTTTCCATGACCAGCATATCCAGATCAAAATCTAAATATACCTTATCAAGTCACAGTTCTGGAGTTCAGTCCCACTCTAACTCACTCAGCTGCCCTTATTTATGGCCTCTGAAGTCTGTCAGAAGAGTACAATGTTTCTCATTAAGTTTTATGCAAACATAATTTAAACACACTGTCTTTTGATTAAAGCATGTCTGAGACTATCTCACTTGAGGTGAGCTAAGCATTCTGTCAAGTCTGACTTCCATGGCCCCAGTTGCTGTGCCTAGCGCTAGTTTGGACAATAGAGATGTCGACCCACTCAGAAAGAAGAGGCACGAGGATGCTCACAGAATGGCCCAAACTCCAGTAAAGTCAAAACTGTACTTGCAGGCACCGAGGACATTCTAATAGGCACCAAGGACATTCAAAGAATCAGCCCACTTGACAGCATTTCTAACTGAAACACCATTTGACCCCTGTGCTCAAACAGTGGATTTTCCCTTGGAGACTGAGCAGATTTCCCCTAGAAATACAGTAAAAAAACCCACACAGACCTGGGGCAATCCATAGTCTTATTTCTTTATTAAAATAGAATAAAAGGAACCAGATATGGGGAACAAAAGTCATTGTGTGCAACTATCTACACATACTAAAATATCTAGGAAACAGCATCAACAAGATTTTTTTTTGTATAGCTACCTTTATTTGAAAGTGTGTTTACAGTGCAGTTAGCCAAGTCATGATCTCAGGTACTGAAATTTCCACTCAGCATTTCTGCTCCTCCCTGGAAGACTAGAAGTTGGAGAAGTCCAACTTAAGTAGGAAGTGTAATTTGAGATACTATCTTTTATTTTTTATTATTTTTATGTTTTAAGAACTGCTAGCAATGATCTACTTGTGAATGTAATGCTCTCTCCATTCCTACTGAGTTGACACCATTTGCAAGAGACACAGAAAGATTACTGAACAGTACTTTTTCACTGATCAGCACAATGTTATTTGGCACAAGCACCTCTGTAAATATTTGTTGAGGACTGGGCAAATTTGCTGTGTACGATGGCCCTCAGACCTGTACTTCTCTCTGTCAAGTTAGAAGGCCCATAGTTGAGCACCGGAGCTCAGCTGTGCTTCAGCAGAAATACAAAGTGATAGAGGCTGAGCTGACTAACACTGCTATCTTTTCCTTATGATCTTTTTGGTTTTGTTCCACGTTACCCTTCACAAACAAAAAGATGATTAATTTTGAGATGGAATGAATGTAAGGCTATTCCTGGCTGTTGGGTCATGAAGGGAATTTGTGAAGTGCATTACACAGGGCTGGGCTTTGGCACAGGGAAGCCAGAGGAAGAGAAGGGAACTGAAGTCACCTTTCAGCAAGCAAGCAGAGGAAAAGGACAGGTCCAGCCTCACAAATCTGAAGGCAGTGTATGCTTGGGTACGTGCAAGGAGGTCCAATGGACTCAGTTCACAGCGACACTGGCAGCTTGCCGTGGTATTTTGTTCACGTGTGCTTGTGATCCATGGGCCTAGAGCTGTAATTACAGCCTCAGATTTCACAATACTACCAGTCCGGGAGATATTTATGGGTCTGATACATGCAATCTATCCGCATTGCGTAGTTTCAGATATATTCAAGAAAACTCTCTCACTCACAAAGAGGCACAGCAAGTCTGTTGCCATTTTTTTAAACCACACGTCAAAGCAACACACATCACTGGGTCTCACTACCAGAAGTCGCTGAAAGGTCTGGACAGAGCAGGTTACAGGCACAAGACTCAGACTCATACAACAAATACTTTCAGCGGTATACCAATGAACTGGGAACCCAGTTAAATATTAGTGCTGCTTGTTTTTCTGTAAAGTCACTTGCTGCTTTCCATAGTTGCATTTCAAACTTAAGATGTTATTAAGGTCAAGTGCATGCTTTCTTCCTCCAGCAGAAAAGAAAGGTCAAATAACCACCTCCATGTAGTTTATTTGTTTTTAGAAAGCTTCTGAAGCTTTTAGAGAATACAGTGTAATCAAAAAACCTAGCTAGAGAGGAACATTTCCACATCATTGGCTATTTATACTGACTTATGATCCGCTCAAACACACTCACCAAAATATCACTATCTGCAGGAAAGATGAGTGACTGCCAGGAAGGAGCACACAAGATATAGTACAACACAGGGAACTGAAACTCTACCAAGTTGCCAAATGCCATTCCTACATGAAGTGTAGGGGAGTTTCCACGTTCTTCTACGAGCAAACAACACTGTTTTAAATATCCCCATTGCACAGTAAGGTGCATGGGAGAAAACAAGTCTGATTCTTGTCATACTGACTTGGCTCTGGAGTTGCTCCAGTTTATTCAGAAGGAATACCTCCCACTTTACCATAGTTTTAGACGCTCTGCAAACACATTCTTACTAATCCATAATGTAAAGCACTACTTTCAGTATCATGACTACAGTCATCCCCTTATCAATGCACTGTATTTTTTTCAAAGTAGCTCGCGTTCACCATGAGAAGGGCTTCCGCCACTTTCATGCTATGACAACAACTCGTACACCCACTCATTTTCAGGCACAGACAAGTCCCAAACGGCAGGAGAATCAGGCCGACTTATTTGTTTTGGAAAATATTTAAGGACAGGATTTTGAAACTTCTGTTTCCAGAAATATTGGTATTCAAAACGCGGTGCTTGTCCTTAACCAAGACCACTTGCCCTTGAGGCTGAGGGCAGCTAAACATATCACGTTACTGTGCCTGCTCACAGCCGGCTGTAAGGCTGCACAGGGGCATTTCAGTCACAGCTTCTCTATCTGCTAAAATGCATTTCTTAAAAGCATTCACTATTTACCAAGGGGACAGGAGTCAGCCTGCAATGTTTCCTTAACTATCGTCATCCTAAATATTTTACTACTTATACTGCTCTCTGAAGGAGGATATTTGATATTGCCATATACAGTTAGGAAGCAGAGTGCCTTCCTACTACAGAAAATAAAAAGCCTTATTATAAGTCAAAGTGAAACACTGTCATTACTGAAGAAGCTTTGTACTGAGAAAGCTCTACAAAAGAGAAAGCAGTGACATACCAGTAAATGCTATTTTCTGATCTTAGTGGAGGGAAAAAAAGAAAGAAAAACAAAATAATGCCTACTAGGAAACCAATGTACTGCATATTTGCTACATGCTTACCTAAAAAACTACATAATCCTAGACCCCAAGCAGATCAGAAGTGCACATTAACACTTAGAATATAGATCAGTATATTATTCCTTCATGACACCAGCTGCACAATACTGTGACATAAGAAATGGCTTCAAACCAGAAGGAAATCTAAATTTTAAATTCAGGCTCCCTCTAGCCCAAGCTGTTGTGTCTTCAGTAAGAAGTGAGTTCTTGTATTTAAGCTACAACAGATATATGACATAGCATGCCATCTTAGCAATTGCTTTCCACACAGCTGTATGTTCAAATACTGCAGCATTTTCAACCCCCTCATACAGATATTCCTTTAAAAGTTGCACTGACAGAAGTAATTTCACCCTTCTGGCAAGTACTTGATGTCTATTTAATTTTCTGTACCTTTAATCATCCAGACTCCAAGATTTCCTTTTTGCCTCAGTTCTAAGCACCACACGGTTAGATTTTAACCAAACCACAAGTAACATTTATTCTAGCCCCTTAATCATTCTTTTTCTTACTTTGTCTATTAACAAAGCCTTTTCTTTTTTCTTCCATTATAAGCAATCTTTGGCTTTCTGCTTTTTTAATTATTTTTTGCTTTTAAGGGAAAAACAGGAAGAAAGCTGTATTCCAACATACCTTGAAAGGACAATAGTATTCGGTCCCAGCTGTTTGACTTTTCAATAGCTTCACTCACACTCCAGCGCTCCCAAGAATCATGTCACAACCACTGCAGCTTGCAATCAGAAGCAGAGGCAGATTCCTCTCCCACACCCTTTCTCTTCTCCGTCTATCTGACAGCTGTGCACTTCGTAGGACTGCAGCAGGACTTGCCTCTCAGTTCTTCTGCCACTCTGATAAATAATCCCCTCCCTGCTATTAAGAGCATGCTGCCATTATATCTTAAAAGCACGTCACAGCTTGTATGCAGTAGCTGTGGGAAAGCTGCATTTATTTATACAGGAAGCTTGAGCACAGCACTTCCTACTTCCCATCTGAGTCTCAATTCAACGGCAGGTGATTACTTCAGCCCCGTCAGATTCCAGGCAATGCATATCCTACATTCTTATCTGGATATCCGTGCTGCTTTTAACTCCCATCTGTGCCCCAGCGAGATAAAACTGAAAGAGGTAACGCAATAGATGCAACACCCCAATTGCTATTTAACCTGTTTCAGGATAGCAGTCTGTACGGCTTGTACCTACTACCGGAAGATGATGCCTTCAACACTGCAACTTCTGCTTATCTCCACATGTCAAAAACGTGGGCTAAAAGTGATTTCTTCACAAGCAAAAATCTAAACTTGGAAGTACTGGTTTCTCTCTCTTTCACTGAGTGCTTAGCGATGATGCTTGTGCTCGGTTTATTCTCTCCAGACTACATGTTGACACTTTAAGATGGGCTTGTGTGCAAGAGGGGTGGGAAATACTGCAGTTCTGTACTCTAATCCTGTGAGTGCAAAGAAGCAGGAGAAGGTACCGTGCCATGGCACCAAATTCCCAAGAACTTTTCCTGCTGTAGGAAATGTACCACACCCACAAATACGAAGTACAGACACATCAGAGAGCAGCAAGTGCAGAAAAACAGGGGGAGAAGCAAGCAGAGATGCTAATCTATAATTTTCTTTAAATTATGAAGTAAGTTTACTTTGTACTTCATGCAATTCTTGCTGGCATTTTGCCTTCAATACTTTGCTGTGAAGACTGAGGTACAGGCATTTCTTCAGGGGTTTGCAGAAGCTCATAGCTGAGCTTTTACCTATTTTCAGACAATTATACTGCATCAGCTGAATTTAAGGAGCAGGCAGAAGGATTGTATAACTTTAATTCAGCTTCTTTGCACCTTCACATTACAGCTTTGTTTGAATTAACATGCACTCTTTCCCCTTTGGAATGAGCACAAACTTTCTCTATTTGACATTGGTATAATTCTTTTCTCTGTACAGGAAGGGAATAGTATCCAGCCATTCTAGCATGTGGGACCACGTTGATCTTACAGTATTCATCAATTGGGTCAGGCAGCCTAGAGCCATACCACAGACCTTGCCACTTAAGCAAGAAGAGCACTTTATAGCAGTAGAAACTTATCCTCAGCAGTCACCAATCCCAGACAGCACTCAAGAAACACTTGGGATTCAGACCTACTTTTTAGGCTGCAGAGCAGTGATGGAAATATGGAATTCTGTGTTTAAGTTCATAATTGGAAAAGGAGTGCCCTACCGTGGTTAGTGTTTTATCCTCCATCTTCTGTTCCAATATGAAATAGCTTAAGCCCTACCACTTTTTCACCACCTCCCGTCTCTTCAACCTCCCTCCATTCCAGCTCCTGTATTTTCCTCCTGCAGCTGCTACCTTTGCTACTGTGTCTCTTTCAAACAGATACTCATTAGGCAGTAGATAAAGTGCAGCAAGAAAAATCTTCTTTCTCAGCTCCTGTGCCCAGCATTACAGCACATCAACAGCAAAAAAACAGTTATCTCAAGGAGGAAAGCGGTGAGAGAGGGAAGATGAAGAAGTCAAGCCATTCTTGCAAGTGTAGGGAAAATGGTAGGGTGGTGGGTCCCCAAGTAGAGTGTTTGCTTCTTTGCCTATCCTGGATCTTTATGGCAAAGAGGAGCCAAAGGTGCCATGGCACTGTGCCAGAACTAAAGCTATAAGGACTTGGGATGATCAGTGCTGATGATTCTTTCCCTCAGAACCACTGAAAGTCCTCAGCTGGACTGTTAGGAGGTCTTCTATCAAAATGATTTCTCTTCCAGCTGCACTTCAAGCTCAAGTGCTTCACAGTTTTATAGAAGCATATTTTCTTGGCAAGTTAATTGTGTAAAGTGTTATGAGTCATGCTAAAATTTCTATCCAGCTGAAATGCCTACATCTCTTAACTCAGATTGACTGATTTCCTTTTTGAGCCAACAAATAAAAAACACAAGTAGGGAATGTCTCACAATGCCAGTCATGGCAGATACTAAGCCCTCATACCGTTTGCTTTCTTCTTCAATGAACAGTAGCACAAAGCACAAAACAGAGAGAGTCCGAATAATTTTTTGGATGCTTTTAACTGACACTTTTACAGCAGAGAGGTGGGAGAATCTACAAGTCTCTGCGATGATACATGCCAACTCACAACATCACAGTGAATTTTCATTTAACAGCCAGAGGAAGAGTGAAGGGTGGCATAGTTAATTACTAACGTTGCTGTGTCATCCTTGCAGCTACTTGAAATACTTACAAAATGACTAAGCCAGATTGGTGTTAACAAAATTACTAATTAATTCATGAGGTAGTCGGGTAAAAAATAGTTTGACCCCTGAAATGCTCTCCCACATGCCACAAACAGAATACCATTAACAGCAAATGAAAACACTGAGTTAGCGTAAAACTAACAAACAGTTTCAGTATGTGAGGGCTGCTCCAAAAGTAATGCCTCCTGTTTTATTATGTTGGCCCACAATGTCAGAGGCAGATATTGGTGGTATGGCAGCAGGGGCTGAACTTTCCTGCCAATATTCTGTCACATTTTGTTACCATGTGACAGATGGCAGCAGAGGGGCAGTCTGACAGAATGGTATCTGATATGTAAACGCAGATGAAGCAAAGGTCTGTCACTGCATTTCCTCCGTGTGGAAGAAATGGCACCCACTGACATTCATCAGTGCTTACTGAATGCTAATGGAGACCAAAGAGTGGATGTGAGCACAGTGAGGTGGTGGGCGGTGCGTTTCAGCAGTGGGGACAGTGACTGTGGGTCACCTCCGCTGGTGCAGATTGTTACTAGCGCGGCCTGCAGGCCCTTGTTCATTGCTGGTGAAAACACATAGCTAATGGTGGTGATTATGTTGAAAAAGAGTGTTCTGTAGCTGAGAATCTGCTCCATCAAATAGTGTTTTTGCACTCTTTGTAGCTGTTGGAGTTTCCATGGAAATAAATAGGAGGCATTACTTTTGGAGTGACCTATATAATTATAGATAAGGAATCAGAATTAGCCTGTGAGAAAAAAAAGGAATTCTCAGACAGTCACAAAAAAAATTGGTAAGGTAACTTACAGTCATCTTGCTCTATGAATAAAGCAAAATACAAATCGTTAAAATATGATGGCACAGCAGAGCATCTCCAAACAAAATACAGTAACATAGCTTTCACAGAGTTGAGTGCTAGATGAAAGAAACACAGCCTCACCAGAAAACAGCACAAGGACAGCCTGCTGTACTCACTTGGGACAGCTGTGCTTGGGGTGCTCAGAAATCCTGGTTTACATGTCAAGGCTCATGGCTTTGACAGCACGTTTCTGGAGCGTTAGTGCAACTTGTCTTCTTAGGACCAGCAAGTATTAAGAGTATTTTCCCCATAGGCACCATCATCCTTCCCCTTGACCTTCTCCTGTGGCAAGAGAGATGCCATTCATCAGCTCATAAAGCAGTGCACGCAGACCCCAACCCTCCATATGACAAGAAGAGCTGTTCTGCTACCTCAGGAGCTGCTGGAAAAAAAATACATAAAACCAAACAGCTTGCCTTGCTCTTGAGCTCATGGATAACACGTACAGGTACAGAGTTGCCTGAGTCTTCTGAGGATCAAGTAACAGGTGAGAACTGATAGCTGCAAAAAGAATCATTCATAAGGTAGTATAGAGGGGACCATACTGCATACACACAAAGAGGAGACAGTGAAGTTGTCTTGCTCTTTCATAAAGTAAGCAGACGTTTTCAAGAATATATAAAGACTACATAGGAAAAATTGCAGGCTTGGTTAAATGACTTTAATTTCTATCATATCTGCTCACAACCAGCTTCAGAGCATGGCACAGACAAGCACAGATATTTTTTTCCTTTTGCCCGTGTGCCCAAAGTGACACATTTTGTTGACTTTTAACCAAGTGTTTTGGTAATATACCTAGAATTGCAGTGATTCCAGATACTGGAATGACAACTAGTTTAGAAACTGAGGGAAAAACCATACTGACAGCTAACACAGGAAACTTTCTCTGTAACAGAGGAGGTCACCAACCTGTCCTTGTCATCAGAAAAAAAAAAAATGTGCCTGCTGTTTTAACTTCTCCATTTCTAGTGGTTCTTCTGTCCTGCCTCAAGCTCTTAGCTGCCCTATTTTGGAAATATTAAAAGACAGCTTTATTCCTTCCATCCCCAACCAGTCTCCTAGGTGAAGGCTTTGTCTTAGCCTGGTGTGGCTCTATCTCCGGTGGGAGGGCAACGTGGAAGTTTAATAATACATTTCAGCTTATACCTTACTGCTTTAACTATAACTTCTGGAGTCAAGGACAGGAAAGTCAGAGATGAGATATGACCGAAGCACCTACTTTTCTGGCTATTACAGTCAATGACAGGGCTTCCCCAGACATCCAACAGGCAGGACTAACATGCAGAGCTAGAGCATACCATTGATTCGTGCCTTTCTTTAGTATATAGGTATGACGTGAACTTATACTTTGATAAATTTAGAGTGAGAATAATCTCCAAGTCAAGAAGCATTACTACAGTGGACCAAATATGCAGGGAAATCCTGGAACTGAAACACACCTGTACAGTGAAATGAAGAACGCAGCCCTCTCTCCCAGCATCCTTCCTCTTACTCAGCTTCCAGGGAGGGTTGCCCACTTCATTCCCCTCATATTTTTAGTCTCCCTTTGCTACCCTAACTTACATCCGTTTATGGTGACTCCAGACAAGAAAAGGTTTGTCCAAGATACAATTTTTAATCTAGCAGAGTTTTTAAGGATTTCAGTCTCCCAGTGCTCCACAGTAGAGCTGACTGAGTGAATCTGCCTTCTCCCTGCTGTTTCTGGCCAGCCACCTTTTCAATGGCAGCATCTCATAAAACTACTTGCTGACAGTCATCTTAGCATGTCACAGCTGTAGCAACAAAATCCAGGATTGCTTCACATTCAGGTCCCGTGCTAGGACAGTGATAAAACTTTTTTCCCCTCCTCTGCTCAAAGCATTGAAAACAGCAGTTACAATGATCTCCTTGAAAGGACATGTTTAACATGTGCCCCTATGCAAAAGGTTGCTAAATTCAATAACCCCAAATTTAGGATTATTTAGTGGGATTTAGTGGGAACTCAAAAACAACCATATTGCTTACTTGATGCAAATGACATAAGGATTTTTTTCAGGTGCTCTAAAATTATTTGGAAGTTTTTAACTCCACACTTTTGTTACTTCCAAGCGCTAAATCAGTTTATTAAAAATACATGCTTTTAACCTACTAATTTTTAAAAAAATCTCTCATAAAACAATGCCCGTCCTTTTGGGAAGAAAGAATCTCTAGTAAAAGAAAGGCAAGTTTTATGAGACAGCATAGCCCCTTCAGACAGGGGCTGAAGGGCAGGAGGCATACCAAAAGCTTTGCTTTTCTAAACAGTGCTGAAATCCAAGCAAATAGTCTTTTCTCTGCTACTCGCGGTCATAGAAGAAATCACAAGGGAACTTGTCTTTTTGTTAAGCATGACTTCCCTGTGAAAATCCATTGGCTCTGCTACTTCCCCTACATTCCTTAGGAAGAAATTTAAGTAGAATTTAGCTATAACCTCCAACTTATTATTTTTACACATAAATACACATTTCCTATTATATGACCAAAAAAAACCTAGACAGAATCAAAAATTGTCAATATATTTGTTCCCACAGAGAATCACTTTGCACTGTAAGCTATAAACAAAGCTGTCAAGTACAAACTCTGAGTCTGTACAGATTCCGTGAGTTTTATCTTTCTTCAACCAGGATAAATGAATTTAAGGTGATGAAAATATGCTCAGCAAACTCTGTCTACTAGTAACTAATTTTTCTCCTTTTGTTATCCTTAGGATAACTTTCTACACACCCGTAATTTGCAGATCTGGAGAAAAGGCAATTTCCCAAGTTATAAAGCAGTCATAGGTGCGGGGATGCTGCCTTATGGAAGAAAGAAAAGAGGCCTTAGAAAAGAGTAGAAACAACTGGCCTACTTATGCGGATGAAGTCCTGACACCCCCTCATAGCAGGAGTGTTGGAACTAGATAATCTTTAAGGCCTTTTCCAAGTCAAGCCATTCTCTGAAATTTCTCTCACTTCACGTATGACCCAAGTTAGCTATGTCAGCTCCCACTCCCTCTGCAGGAGGCAGACAGTAAGAAACTTCCAGGATCTTGAAGAGTGCAAAGGAGGTATAATAGAACATGAAATTTCAGGAGAAACAGGGGCCAAAGCGAAACCAGTTGACTCCCTTGAACATGAAATTAACAGCATGAAAAAAAAGAAAGATCATAACACTCTCCTTCCCTCCCTGCTTTTGGTTCATGCAAAAGACACATTTGCTATAATGGAGGGGAAAAAAAAAAAAGTGAAAAGAAGGAAAAAATAAAGACTTTCAGAATATTTCTAAAATTGCATGGAAAAAAAGGTTTTTTTTAAAAAAAATGGAAAAAGCTATTTCAGTATAATATATTTTGCTATTTCTTTTTTTCCTAAGACCAGCTCTTAAAATAACCTTACAGGTCATTGTCTTGTGTCTCAGCTTTTTGAGCATCATAACCTAAATGCTGACAAACAGCAATTCCCAGTAGACCTGCACAAAGCAAAGGCAGTGGCAGACACCAGACATGCAGAATCTCCAGCATCCCTGCTGGTGATCACAAATGTCTCACCAGTTTCTGGGTATCCCAGGGGACAAGCTGCCGTGGGCTTTAGCTACGAAAATGGCAGGGGTATCTCACTGGGCTGACAAGAACTAGAGTAAATATGCTGCTTCCTGCTGAGCAAATCTCAGAAAAATTACCCAGCACAATTCAGGAAGAACCAAGGCTCCATCTGACATCCTTTTGTAATATGGTCATTATCAGAATGCATCATAGAAAGTGTTTATAACAATGGATTCTTGTCTTTAAATTAAAAAATATCAATACATGTTGTGATATGTAGAATTCAAACTTTATACAAGAGAACAGAATTTGAAGAGCAGGGGATAATTTAATTTTCACTATAGTTTTGCTCTTGATCATACTGGTTAAGCGTTTGGAGTTTTTAGCGGTTTTGCTAGGTTTTTTTTAGGAGGATTTATTTCTCTCTCCTTAAGCTAGACGACAGGAAACATGAATCAAGACTGTTTAAAAAGTAACAGAACAACGTCCTTTGTCCTCATTGATAACATTTTTGTTTTGGTGACCTGAGTGGATATTTGCGTGTATGTTCACTGTGAGAAATCTTTTTCCAGTGACTCACCATTTTGATGCAATATTTTACATAAAGCCAACAGTTGATCTTTTGTGTCATTTCTTCTGTTGTCAATGGGATTAGGAGAGAGAGGAGGGAACTGAAAAACATGTAGGAAGAATAAATGTAATTAATGTTTTACAGGAAATTGGATGGATGCTTTGCTGCAGTTAATTTCCAGTAAAGAAAACAAAGTACAGAATGAATGGAGATAGTGACGATGAGGGAAATACTCCAAGAATCAGCTTTAGCTCTCTGACTGTCCTTCCAGGAAACAATGAAATCATTTTAGCCCGCTTCAACTGGCTAGAAGCACCCAAGAAATCTTTTGTCCTGTAGTGAAAATCAGAACATGAACACCCTGGGCACCATGAAGTCTTGAGTTGGATACAACCTGGGCCAAGAGGCCCACCCATCTCTCTATACTGATCTAGACCACCCTAAGTTTGTTACTGGCACTGCATCAAGGTTTAAGAGTCCCTCCTATTACAGTATTCCCAGACTGATGACCAATTAATTCTTTGCTGTCTCTGTACTATTAATTGCCCAATAAATGTATCTTTGCAATTGAAAATTCTATTTTAAGTTAAAATAATGAAGGATTTTATTGTTATATAAGTGTTTCTAGGTATGTTGATGTAAAAAAATCAACGAGAAAACAACTTCTTCCATTCAGAGGATATCGTAAACCATGTTTTTTTTTTCCTCAGGAATAAAGATCTATTAATCGGGCAGATTTTATGTTCCAAACTTGTATGTGGAAAAACTGGAGAGCAGCAAATCTAGTGAAACATAGTTTCTCTGCATTTTCATCGCTTAGGCACTACTAAACTTTGGCAATAAAACAACAAGCCCCAGCTCTCAGGTATCACTTACGGTGTGCCCTTGGATCCAAGGCAACGTAAGTTACGACTTGCACCAACCCCTACACATGGTGATTAGTGAGTCCTGCATATGACACTGCTTTTTTGACTGGATGCTACCCCAAAATGTATACCAACAGAGCACTGCCTGCCCTTTCACATCAATGACTTGTAAAGTTGTCAAGCGTACTGGCAGAGGAATAGCACAATCCACACGACCCGTTTCCCTAAGACATGAGGATAAGCACAACACTTAACTCAGTTTCAGATCTCCGAGGATTTGACAGAAACATGGCAAAAGTCACCTTACTCTACAGTCCCAAGTCTCAAGTGTCCCTTCAGAACAAACCTTTCGTTTTTTGGTTACCTCAGTGTTTCATTACAGACAGTGAGAAGAAAAGGGGAAAAGTTTTCATTTGACTACCTAGTTCTGACCGAGGAAAGCCAGTTTCAGGACCTCCGCAACAGGCTTTCTGCATACATAACAAATGAATACCTGCAGCAGGAATACAGGATACACATTTTATTCTAGGCTTTGCTAAAAACACACTCTGAGCTTGGAAAAGTAACCAAATCTCAACATGCACCTAATGTTATCATTTTTAACTCCCCATAAAACTTACTTACTCATCCTGCAGGTTTCTTGTATGCTCTGTTACAGACTGTAAAGTTTACTCCATTTCCAGGCTAGCAGCTTCAAGTAGAAAGCAAAGTGACACAATGTTCAACAGGGAAATCAGAAGCGAACGAACAGAATGAAAAGTCAGTCACGACAAAAAAAAGCTTTTTGTTTGGAAGATAATACAAATGATCATTCAAACAGTACAAAGTGGCCTATTTCAATCAATCTTGCCTAGCTAAGATCAGTAGAACAGATAAATGCTGTACACACTCTAAATGCTTGCATACTAAATGCCAATATAAAATGAATACTGACTGCCTGCAGAGGAACCATGAGACCATGGGCGGCCACTGTACTTCTCATTTCTGAATAATTTCCTGATTTCTTCCTTCTGACTTCCCACTTTCTTCCCTTTGACTCTTCAGCATATGTGGTGTATGTCTCATGATCTCAGACACACAAAGACTTCGGCAGGTGATTCCTAAAACATCCTGGTTGATCAGCCCTCTGTTACCTGTCAGAAACCTGCCTAAGTCTACTCTAGAAATTTAAATCTTTTCACCTTTTCTTTAGAATAGTTATTTTACTCACTCAGCCAAAGTCCAAATATTCCCCTGTGAATATGGCAGAAGTTTATGGTTTTTTGTATCTATAGAGATAGACAGCACACAGCAATGCCTTTGATATTCTGTCTGCCTTAAAGATTTTCTCTGCAAAACGTGTTGAACCAACAGTTCTTCTGTTATTATACACATCTGAATTCCTGTTTTACAGGAAATGTAATATGCATGACCTCAAATTTGTATGCTTGTCATTAACGTGTGCATAGGTTCATCAAAAGGTAACTTCTTTAGGTAACACCTATTGGACAGTTCCTAATTTACTACTAAAATGCGAAAAAAAAATGCTAATGGACTGTATTTTGTGAGAGAGAGTTAAATTAACTAAGTAACCTGGTATAGTTACATTTTTTTCACATAGATTTCTGTATCCCACTCCAAACTGGTTCCCTTGCAGGGCAACACACTGGAAGATGCATTGTCCCAAAGAGGTCACAGTCTGAGATGCAATAAGAAGCAACGAGCAAGAGTTGTAAAACAAGAAGAAGAGAAAAGTAAGGGAGGAAAGGTGTGACTGGAAGAAGACACAAGCTACTTTTGTATACAGTGAAATGATTCAGGGTATTTGACACATCTTCGTTAGCTTCCTTTCCTCCTCATCAAGAAAATAAATAACCAAAATTCTTGACTGATAGGTGACTAGTCACCACTGTTGGCTGACCACAGACAGAAGTCATGGAGGAACTGAAGAAGCAGAAGGAAGAGAAGATATTTACCTTATGAATAACAAGGCAAGGTTATTTTTCTAAACAGAAGGGGCCACATTAAAAAAAAAAAAAAAAAAAAACAGGAAAGCATAATCTTCTTTTAAAACAGTGGATGTTTTCTTCCG